>NW_007257477.1:1305452-1327437 GCF_000164805.1 Carlito syrichta | reverse complement strand
GCGGGTCTTGAACCCGCGGGCTCAGACAATCCACTCACCTCAGCCTCCCAAGGTGCGGGATTACAGGCTGAGCCACCGAGCCCAGCAAAATGAATTTCATCAAAATATAAAACATACGCTGTACAAAAGACACTGTTAAGGGGATAAAAAGATAAGATACAGACTAGGAGAAGCTATTTGAAAACCACATATCTGACAAATTACTACTTTCTAGAATGAAGAACTCTCAAAACTTAATAGTAAAAAATTTAACATTAAAAAATTCCATTAGAAAATGGGCAAAAGAAGTGAATAGCTCACCAAAGAGGCTATGCAGTTGTCAAATAAGCACATGAAAAGATGCTCAGCGTTGTTAGTCAGTAGGAAATGTTAATTAAACAACAAAGATCTTTCTTTCTAATAGATTAATCACAAAGGTTTGCATGTTTATGTTCCCTGAAAAATTTGTATTTTGAAATTCTCATCCCCAAGAAGATGGTGTTAGGAAGTGGGGTATTTGGAGGTGACTAGGTCTTGAGGACAAAGCTCTCTAAATGCAATTAGTACCCTTGTCAAAAGGACCCCAGGGAGTTCCTACACCTCTTTTGCCATGTAAAGACACAATGAGAAGGTGCTGTCTGTGAACCAGAAAGCAGGCCCTCACCAGACACCAACTCTGCCTTGATCTTGGACTTCCCAGTCCCCAGAACCATGAGAAGTAAATGTCTACTGTTTACGAAGCTACCCAGTTTGTGGTATTTTGTTATAGCACCTTGAACAGACTAAGAGAAGTGGTATTCCTTATTTAAAATACACATTTTAGAGAGAGGTAAGAGAGAATGAGGGGAGGAGGAGGAAGATAAAGAGAAGAAAGGGGAGGAGAGAGGCAACAGAAGGTGAGAAAAGACTCAAGTACACAGAAAGCTAAACAGTGATCTTCCTTAGTAGGGAACTCGTGTCTAGGTCCTTTGGGCGCCTCCAGTCAAGAATACCTGCTGCTGTATCCTTTTAAAAATCATTATTGTTAGTTTTTAGAGATGGAGTCTTGTTGTGCTACCCAGGATGGTCTCAGACTCCTGGCCTTAGGCAATCCTCCCACCTCAACCTCCTGAGTAGCTGGTAGTACAGACATGATCCGCTGTACCCTGTTTGGCGCTCTGACAACCAAAGGGTGCCGGGAGCATCCTCTCTTGTCAATGGGCTCAGCCCCATGCAGAACCTCCCCGCTTCCTCACCCCACGCTCACCATGACGATCATGTCCCAGAGCTCCTTCAGCAGGCACACCTCCCGGCGGCAGGCTTTGAGCTGCTTGTAGTCTGGCACTGTGACCTCGAACAGGCTCCCGGACTTGGACAACGCCTCCATCATGCCCTCCATGGCCAAGATGCTCTTTTGTTGCTAGGGGTGGTTTGGGGACCGTCACGGGGGCTGTCCACCATCATTGCCTCGGTGCCCCTGACATTCTGCCTTTTCTCCCCTGGGTTCTGATAAACCTTCCTGTACCCATCCCACGACAGCAGCCCTGCTCCAGCCTCCAGGACCTCCTCACTCCTGAGTGCAGGGAACAGTGGTCTAGCTCTCCCTGGTACCAATGCCACATTTCCTCCTGCGAGTTCCTGATTTCCCCGCATTTCTCCAATTGTCATACTATGTTTTACTAAAAAGTGTATAAATAGGCCGGGTACGGTGGCTCACTTCCGTAATCCCAGCACTTTGGGAGGCCGAGGTGGGAGGATTGCTTGAGCCCAGGGGTTTGAGACAAGCCTGGGCAACATAGCAAAAACTCGTCTCTACAAAAAAGAAATTTAAAAATTAGTCGGGCGTGGTGGTGTACACCTGTAGTCCCAGTTACTTGGGAGACTGAGGTGGAAGGGTCATCTGAGCCCAGGAGGTCGAGGCTGCGGTGAGCCATGATCGTGCCAATACACTCCAGCCTGGGTGACAGAGTGAGACCCTGACTAAAAAAAAAAATTATACAAGAAATGCTTTGAAAATTAGAAAATCCAGATTGGCAAAGAGGAAAAAAAAAGAATAATCACAAATCCTGTGTCTAAGAGTTGACTGTTGTTAACACGTTTGTGTTACACACACACACACACACACACACACACACACACACATTTGCACAGATTTATAACTAAATAGGGTGGAAGAACAATGGTGGGCTCTGAGTGTGTTCACACTATACTGTCTGTCATGGCCACAGTCCTCCTTGTATGGTCACAGGGTGTCCCTCACTCCAAATCTGTCCAGAGAATGCAGCCTGGAACCCTGGGGACTGAGCACTCTGGGGGCCTGAAGGAGACAGTGGTCACGTCTACATCGTGGCTTGAATACGATGTGAGATAAGGGTAGGACCAGGACCTTCCAGAATGGGGGGCTTTGGAGCTGGAAGTCAAAGAGCAGAGGCTCAAGGGTGTGGGTGACTCTAAAGACCTTGGGGTTCACATGTGCTCAAGCCCGCAGTGCTGCCGAGTGAGGCAGAGGTGCAGGTTGGGCTGGTCCAACAGGTCCTGGGCACTGTGCTGAGAGCAAAGAGGCATTGGCAGGTCCCCTCTGTGCCTCAAGAGGCCGCCCCAGGCCCTGTGCACCCCACACGTTCCTACCCCATGACAGCCTGGGCTTGAGTGGGCTACCGTGTCCAGGGTTGCCTGAATTTGCGCACTGGACACCAACCAAGCACTTGGACAGTGGGAACGGAATGGGGACACGTGTGAAGCTTGGCCACTGCTGGACATGTGGGTCAGGAGAGGATGAGTCAGGGATGGCCAGTGAGTGTCAAGCCCAGGTGACAGGAAAGTGCTGATTGTAAACAGAACTGGGGACATGGGGGTGTGGAGCTGGGCTGAGGGACAGGGCAGGTCTGTGAAACACACTGGTATTCAGATGGGTGTGAGTGGCAGGCCTGGAGCCACGCTTTGAGCAGTAAGATGCAGAGGGTGGATCCAGTGGTTGGGAAGGATGTTGAGTTTTCATGTGCACACACACGCACATGCATGCACACCCATGCACACGCAGGTACTCATGCACAGCCCCAAGGCCAGTTCCTCTGAGGCTGTGTTTTTGAACTTGCAAGAATAACAGCTTGAGAGAAGACAAGAAAGCAGTGGAGTTCCTGAAATGACTACCTGATCTCATCCTTGAGCGAAAATACCTTATTCAGGGACTGGTAGGGGTTGGGGTCACTGAAGGAGAACGGAGCCTCGTGTCTGAACTTCTCCCGGAACTCATGCTGCTTGAGCTGCAGGAGAACAACGTGGGGATGCAGATGGGCCTCAGGGTGCGGGATGACCCAGGACCCCCTGTGGTGCTGCAGCTCCACCCGGCCTCCCAGCAGGGCCCGGTGCTGCCCCCGGGACAGCCGTACCTCGAATTGCTGGCATTTCCGCCGCAGGATGCTGACCTCGTTGGCCTGGAGGGGGGCCACGTTCTGCTTCACCAGGATGGCTAGTTTCTTGGTGTTTGTCCATTGCTCCGGCAGCTCCTGCAGGAGGCAAAGGCCAAGGAGGGCTCTTTTCTCTTTTCTCTTTGGGACTTTCCATTGCAAAATAATTAGAGACTCGAGGGAAGCTGCGAAAACATGCAAGGAACCCCATATGCCCTTCACCACCCTCCACAATGGTGGACGTTGGCGTTGGTGCGTCTCTGTTAAGTAGAACTCACTCACTGTTCAACCTGAATCCTTTGTGGGTCCATGTGTGCATCTGCGTGTAATCCTATGTAATTTTTTTTGTTTGTTTTGTGTAGGAGTCTCACTCCGTCACCCAGGCTGGAGTACAGTGGTACATTCATGGCCACTGCAGCCTCGACCTGCTGGGCTCAGGTGATCCTTCCACTTCAGCTCTCCAAGTAGCTGGAAATACAGGCCTGCACCACCATGCTAATTTTTTGATTTACTGTAGAGATGAGGTCTCACCATGTTTGCCCAGGCTGGTCTTGAACCCGTGGGCTCAGGCAATCTTCTTGCCTCTGCCTCCCAAAGTGCTGGGATTACAGGTGTGAACCATCACGCGTGCCCCCTATGCAATGTTATCCCCCATATAGTTTTGTGCAAACAATCAAGATATGGAACTGTAGGACTCCTAAAGGGAGAGGGTAAGGTTGAAAAACAACCCACTGGGTACCATACCACCACCTGGGTGTGGGCTAAGCAGAAGCACAAACCTCACTGTCACATAATATCTCCATGTAACAAACCTGCACATGCACACTTTGAATCTAAAATAATAAAAAAGAATAATGGAACTGTCTATTGCCACAAAGGAGTTCCCTTCGTATTCTGCCCCCAAATCATGTCCCTGGACGACCTCTTCTTTATTTCTAAAATTCTGCCATTTCCAGAATGGCTGCAACAATCAGATAAATTTGTGTACTTTCCAAGTTCTCTATGCTTGGGCAAATATTGTACTTACAACCGTAAAATATTTTAAGGAAAAAAAAAATTCCAGGCCACAAAGTCTTTATCCACAGGCAGAAGAGATTTTTCTATTTCTTGCCTTAATGGTTTTTGTCTGTGTGTCACCATCCCAGCTGCCACGTGGGTGGCCCTGGAGCCCCTCATGACTGGCCATGCATACTTCAAACCCTGCGTCCTCACCAGGCTGTGGGTGGGGTGGCCAGGAGTCCCAGAGCTTATGGTCAATCGCACAACAGGCTTCAAAGCGGGGCCCTGGGCGGCATGTGGTCAGTGCAGCAGGGCCCTAGCCTGCTTGGCCCCTTCCCTCTTGTCACCTCCAGGGCTGTGTGTCTTGGGTACTGGAGTCATGCGTAGAGCAGGAGAGTGGGCCTTGTGTGTGACTGGATGTAGGGAAGGGGAGAGAGAGGAAGGAGAGGCAGCAGGTCTGGGAGGAGATGGGAACTCCAGGGTCAGGTACAGGGAGGAGGGAGTGGCGTCCCCTCTGTGGTCACACCTGAGGTGACTGGACGGCAGCTTCAGGACACATCCTCTATGTGTGCATCCTTCCTGCCCAGCCCAGCAAGCACACACTGTCCATACCAACAAGTGACATTTCCTAAATCAGCTATCACGTGCTGTGCAGATGCAGCTTTGAGACCCTCCTTCAATGGCCTAATCTCCACAGGTCTCCTCTGATTTCATCTTTCTCCACTGTCCCAGGCACCCAGGGTGACCAGGCACTCAGAAGGAGATGCGGGGCATGAAGGCATTTTTGGTTGTTTTGGTTTTTTGAGTCGGGATCTCACTCTGTTGCCCATTCTGGAGTTCAGTGGCATGATCCCGGCTCACCACAACCTTGACCTCCTGGGCTCAGGCGAACCTTTCACCTCAGCCTCCCGAGTAGCTAAGACTAAAGGTGTGTGCCTTCATGCCCAGCTAAATATTTTTATTTTTTGTAGAGACAGGATCTTGCTATGTTGCTTGGCCTTGTCTCAAATTCCTGGGCTCAAGCGATCCTCCCACCTTTACTGGGATGACAGGCATAAGCCACCGCACCTGGCTGTGAAGGCATTCTTAGTCCAACAAAACACCAGTTGAATGGAGAGAGCATTGGTTGCACCTTGGAGGCTACCTCCACTGTCCCCTTCTCCCAGGAAGCCTCTTCCCTTGGCCTCACCACTCCACAAGGTGTCTAGTAGGTGGTGGGGGATTTAGCCTGCAGCATCTCCCCTGTGGTTGTGTGTGGCAGCCGGGTCTCTGGTCGCATCAGGCCCAGCTCCTCCTCTGGTCCTGCCTCCTCCCCGCCTCACCTGGACAGAGCCTGCCGCAACCTGTGGCCCACCCACCATCTACCTGCAGCTTCAGGTGGACTTCCTCCGGCATCTCCTCCCCGTAGGTCTTGAGCAGCTCGATGGTTTGCTTCAAGGGCTCGAACATGTTGTCAGTTGCCACCTGCCTCTCCTTGACCTTCATCAGGTATCCCATCACCCCCACGAGGCCTTCATAATCCCCCTCCTTGAGGGGCTTCGTCAAGCCCATTCTGGCGACTTTCATGAAGGCTTCGAGGTCAGTCAGGCTAAGGAACAAAAGGGACCATGTGTGATGAGCCAGTCCTCGTAGGGCCCACCCTCGACGGTGGGGGAAGGCCTGTCAGAGTACAAAGACCGCCTGAGAGGGCACGCACGGCCCTGCCTGGGGAGAGAGAGCTCCTGTCCAGCCTGGATACCTCCAGCTCACTGAGCCCCGGCCTGGACATCACCCTATGCCCTCCCAGCTTAGCTGAAACCCATCCATGAGACCCAGCTTAAGGTTACATCCCAGAGAGGCCTTCACTGGCATCCCAGATAGAACCCAGTCAGGCAGCACTCTCTTCTGGCATCATGCCTGTCATGGCCCTGACGGCCACCTATAATTCCATGGCTGCTGGCCTGTTTGTTCAGCAACCTTCCCTCCATGGCTGCTGGCCTGTTTGTTCAGCAACCTGGCCTGTTTGTTCAGCAACCTTCCCTCCCAGACCGCAGGCTTTTCAGGCTTTCCCCAGCACCCAGCACCTGGACAGTGCATAGGGGTTGGAGGAAGGAATAGAGCATTTTTCCGGCAGGTGGGCCACACATTCCTGCTGGAATCCACGCCCAATGGAGTGGTTAGCCTCTACCCCACACCTGCCCAGAGGGGCGTCTGACAAACACCACAAACTCAAGTGGAGGGCTGTTCCTAGGTGCCCCAAGCGTATTCCTCCAGCTCCCCCAGGACACAGCCAGCATGGGAGGCAGCAGGCGGGTGCGGTCCCAGTGCCCACCTGTTGATGACGTGTTTGCTCAGATGCTGCTTGAACATGAAGCTCCAGCGCCTGATGGTGCTGAGGAGGGCCTGCTTGAAGGGGCGGCAGTCGCACTGCAGCCAGCCGTGGAACACCTTGGTGTTCTCGCACTTGGACACCTCCTCGTACAGGTTCTCATAGGAGTCGATCTGGAAAACACAGCCGGCACGGCCCATCACGGCCTGCAAGCCTGCAGGGGGGTCCACGTTGGGCCAGGGGCTCCCCGAGCTGTACCTCTCAGCTGCTGTGGGGGCGGGGCCAGCAAAGGGCCACGTGTGGGAAGCCCTCACTACAAGTTATTTTTCCTTCTCTACCACGTTCAGGGCTCCTTCTGGTCCCAGAGTCTAACCCTAGAATGGGAGCATCAGTCAGAAAGAGATGAAATCGGGTAACACCAGCAGGATTTGTGGAGTAGAGCAGAACAGACGCTTCGAGAGGTGAACCTGGTCATGACCCTAAAAGGAACCCTGAACTCATCCTTTTTCGTGCTGTTTTATGTCTGATGAGATTTCTGACTCCTCCAGCTGCCCCCACATGGAGCTGTAGAATGCACCCCAGGGAGGGGGTCATTCTCTCGCTAAGGGGCCTTTCTTTCTCACTGCATGTTGAGAACAGAGCTGGAGGTTCCTGGATGGACTGTGTTTTCTTATTTCTGCAGCTGTTGGAGAAAGTGTTCTGCAAATGTCTGTTAGTTTCAATTGCTCTACAGTGCAACTTAAATCCAGTGTTTCTTTGTTGGTTTCCTGTCTAGATGATCTGTTCAGTGTTGAGTGTAGGTGTTGAAGTCCCAGCTATTATTGTATTGAGGTCTATCTCTCCCTTTAGATCTAGTAAACACCGGTGCTCCAGTGTTGAGTTCATAGCTGTTTAGAACTGTTACAGCCTCTTGCTAAATTGATCCCTCTACTATTATGTAATGACTTTCTGTGTCTCTCTTTATGGTTTTTGACTTCAAGTCTATTTTAACTGCTATCAGTATAGCTACTCCTGCTCGTTTTTGGTTTCTGTTTGTGTGGAATATCTTTTTCCGTCCCTTCACAGTCTATATGTGTCTTCACAGGTGAAGTGAATTTCTTGTAGGCAGCGTGTAGGTGGGTTGTGGTTTCTTAACGATTCAGCTAGTCTGTATATTTAAGTGGGAAATTTAATCCATTTATATTCAGGGTTACTATTTGCAGGTCTCTTTTCTTTCTTTTTCAGTAGGAGTCTCACTGTTTCCCAGGCAGGAGTGCAGTGGCACACTCACAACCACTGCAGCCTCAGCCTGCTGGGCTCAGGCAGTCCTTCTGCCTTGGCCTTCCAAGTAGCTGGAACTACAGGTGCATGCCACCATACCCAGTTAATTAAAAAAAAAAATTTTTTTTTTTGAGTTGGAGTCTTACTCTGTTGCCCAGACTGGAGTGCAGTGGCCACTCCCGGCCACCGCAGCTTCGACCTGCTGGGTTCCAGCGATCCTTCCACCTCAGCCTTCCAAGTAGCTGGAACTACAGACACATGCTACCACACCCAGTTAATTAAAAAAAAAATTTTTTTTTTAATTTATTGTAGAGATGAGGTCTTGCCAAGTTGCCCAGGCTGGTCTCGAACCCCTGGACCCAGGCTGTCCTCTTCAGTCTCCCAAAGTACTGGGATTACAGGCATGAAACATCACGCCTGGCTCTTGCTTGCTTGCTTTCTCTCACTCTTTCTTTCTTTCTCTCACTCTTTCTTTCTTTCTCTCACTCTTTCTTTCTTTCTCTCACTCTTTCTTTCTCTCACTCTTTCTTTCTCTCACTCTTTCTCTCACTCTTTCTTTCCTTCTTTCTTTCTTTCCTTCCTTCCTTCCTTCCTTCCTTCCTTCCTTCCTTCCTTCCTTCTTTCTTTCTTTCTTTCTTTCTTTCTTTCTTTCTTTCTTTCTTTCTTTTTGAGTTGGAGTCTCACTCTGTTGCCCAGACTGGAGTGCAGTGGCTGCTCCCGGCCACCGCAGCCTCAACCTGCTGGGCTCCGGCGATCCTTCTGCCTCAACCTTCCAAGTAGCTGGAACCACAGGCACGCGCTACCACGCCTGGTAAATTTTTTAAAAAAGTTTATTGTAGAGACGAGGTCTTGCCAAGTTGCCCGGGTGGGTCTTGAACCCGGGGGCTCAGGCAATCCTCTCACCTCGGCCCCTCACAGTGCTGGGATTATAGACTGAGTCACCAAGCCCGGCCTCTTTCTTTCTTTTGAGACAGGGTCTCACTCTGTCACCCAGGCTGGAGTGCAGTGGTGCAATCATAGCTCACTGCAGCCTCAAACTCCTAGGCTCAAGCAATCCTCCTACTTCAGTCTCCTGAGTAGCTGAGACCACAGGCACACACAACCACTCCTGGCTAATTAAAAGAAAAAAATTTTTTGTAAAGCGTGGGGTCTCACTATGTTGCCTGGGCTGGTCTTGAACTCCTGGCCTTAAGTGATCCTTCTACCTCAACCTCCCAAAGTGTTGAGATTACAGGTGTGAGCCACTGTGCCTGCTTATTTTCTGTATTGATGCTCTGACATCTGGGGTCTTGCTGATCCAGGCCCAGCTGGTTTCTAGAGACAACACAACTCACCTGGGAGTGTGGCTTCATAGGCAAATCAGCCAACCCAGAGTTCACACCTCCAGTCACCCCCTTTATCGGACTCTCACAGGGCCTTACCCTCTGGGGCACTATCCATCTGCTCTGATCACCCCGGGACCAGGTACCAGATAACCTCAGACAGCCCTTATAGCCCAGAGCCTCCTGAAAACTAACCCTAAACCAGCTTCCTTCCATGGAAACCATAACAAAGGCTCCTGCCCACACTTTCCCTGGCTCCCTCTGCCTTCTGACCAATCCTGGTGCCTCCCTGTGTCCCTGTGTGTTGTGGTGTGGCCTCTCCTTGGGACCTGGGAGACAATGGCCGTTATCTCCTTGTCTGTCGGTCTTACCCTATCTGAATAACAGTAAAACCTACATCTCAGAAACTGTTCACTCGCATTTTCAGTCAAGCCTGGTGATTCTCTACTGGAGGATTCCAGAGATGAGGAGGCCAGTGGGCGAGGTTTGCACGCACCTGCTGCTGGAACTGAGTGAGGGTGGGCGGTGTCTTGGGGATGGTGTCCTCTGTCCGGGTGTCCAAGTCGTCCGTGGTGGCCATGCGCCCGTAGATCAGGAAATTCTTCATGCACTCCTGGAGGTCATCCATCCAGAGATAGGAGTACTTCTCAAAGGCATCCTGGTACTCCTCGGCCTCCTTCATGGCGTTGATGACCAGGTTGGACAGCTCCTCCCTCATCTCGATGAGGTCTGTGACGTCTTCCAGGTCCGTCTGAAAGGGGGCAGGAGAGAAGCAAACAGGTGAGGTGTTTTGCCTGCATTTGTGACTTCTATTTGTTCTCCCTGCCTTGGAAAGTGGCTCTTTGTTGACCAATGTGTTGCTAAACTCTCACGACGGGAAATAGGAAAGCTCTTGGATTTGCAGTTTACTCCCATGAGAAGATATGTTGAGTGTGACTTTTATCTGGTGGGTTCCAAGATGATGCACATGTTGATTCATTCATTCGATAGGCTCTCAGTCTGTGCTGTCTGCCTCAGGCTAAGCTAGACACTGAGGACACAGGGAATGTAGACTCCAGGGATGGGCAATTCTCAAATCAAAGAATTGCAGAGACAAAACATCTCAGCTCTGACCCTTGTTTTGAGGTGTAATGGGGAGCTGCTTTCCAGGCAACAGCAAAGCACGGGCAAAGGTCCTGTGGTGGGCGGAAGCAGAGAGCTGGGGAATCTGAAAGAAGCCTACCACTGATGGCTAGAGCAGAGAGCATGAGAGGCCTGTGCTGGGCAGGATCTTTTCAGTTGCAAGTGACAGAAAACCCAACCCAAACCAGCGTGAACAGAAAGAGAACTAACTGGCCCAAGTGACTGGAGGATCCCAAAGTGGTGTGTATTAGTCATATTTTTATTTTCTGTATCTTATGATATTTTGACATCTATATTAAACAAACAAACAAAAAAACCTCGTTGGCCAAGGAGAAGCTTCCCAGGTCTCACTCATTTTTAGAGTTAGCCATTTAATAACTCATCATGGCATCTTTCCATCCCTGGGTCATTTTATGACTCACAGACTTGTGCAGATGGGCCAGAATCAATGGAGCGGTTCCCTGTCTTCAGTGAACGTTTAGGTCTTCCCCGATTTGGGTTTTACTGTTACACAAACAGACGCTCTGGCAAACTCAGCTCCTCTGGCCTCCCTTTGGGAGGCACTGAGTTTCCTATGACTTTTGCCCTCTCCCTGAATATGGGGGGAGCTCCCCATGTGACCTGGTGGGTGTGTGATGCATTTAAAGTAGATGGATATGGAAGGCACATTTATCAAATGTCTGTGTGCTGAGAGAATCGCCCATTTAAATTACAGAACGGAGGGAACTCTCAGGAAGCGGGGGACGATCACACCCTGGGGGGAACAACTGGGGGACTGAGACCCAGGCGGACCAGCTGAGGAGAAGCCACAATGGGGAGAAGCGGGGAGGCTGAAGTAGAGAGAAATGGCTGCTAGAGTTGGGGAACATGATCCAATAGGGACCTCTGTGCTCCTTGTCACATCCAGAACTGTCGTCCTTTAAAATGCAAGTGTCCGGGCATTGCTGGGTTAGGAGGGCAATTCCAACCCAGGAAAGCAATTGTTGCCCAGTGGGTAGGACCATGAGAAGCCAAGACTGACCTTGTAGCTCATTTTGCCCTTGGCCAGTCGGGGGATGAGTCTGGCTGTGTTGTAGATGTCGTTGACCAAGCTTTCAATCAATGTCAGGAAGCTGCTGTCTGCACCCATCTCCAGGGACGGGTTGAAGGTCAGCCCCTCCTCGTCCAGCTCCATGTGGACCTCAAACAAGGGCGCAACGCTCTCCTGAAACAGGTCAGCACGGGGGTCAATGGGCCTGCCCTCCCTCAGATGATCCTCAGTAGCCAGACTGTCCATTCCGGGTACCATCCGAGGCATGGCTGCCTCCTGCTGGCCTAGACCACTTTGGAGAGCACGTGTCTCAGGAATCCTCCTCTTCAGCAATTGACTTGGAACCAAATGCACAGCCAGGAGGCCAGAAGCAATCTGGGGCAGGCCAAGGTGAGAGGGGCCAGGGCCCAGCTGTCTGGGTACCTGATCCTGGACTTTGGGAATCGGAGAGACCAGTTACCTTGGTTCAAAGCCTATGTCTGCTACTTACCAGCCACATGGCCCCGGTCGAGTTGCTTAACTCCCGGTTTCCCCAAATACATAACACAAGAAAGATCATTTCGTAGAATGGAGACACTAATTGTTCCCATCTTTCCACAATTCCTTTAGAGGACTAAATGAATCAGTAACACACAAAGCGTGAACACCAGTGGCTGGACGAGCCCTCCATTCCACTTAAGTTCTTGTTTATAAAGCCCATGCTTGGCCACATCCTGTCTGTTCCAGATACCCACCCCCCGCCCCAACATGGTGAAGCCACAGGGCTGTGGTGCTGGCCTCATTTGTAATATGAGGGGGTGGAGGTTAACCCCTGTGCTCTTCCCATCAAACCTGAGATTCTCCGTGTGAGCCAAGGTCCACGAGTGACCATGAGATCTACACCATGACCACTGATCTTCCCCCAAACTCAAGTCCCCATTGGACCCATGGGCGACAGACTGGAGAGCTCCCCAATTTCTCTATGGGTACGGGAGGGCTGTTGCTCATATCTGAGTGACAGGCTAATTGGGACGAATGTTCTATCATCATGGACTCAGGTGACCAGATTTTTCAAAAGACTAACTCGGAGGTCTTTTCCTGCCGCTGGTCACTTGCAAATAGGATGACTCCTTGGCGTTTTTGAGAAGGACACTTTATTACTGGGGCATCACCGTGGCTTTAACTGCCACTCCCCTTGCTTTGTTGCTGTGAGTTATGGCTAGTTAACGTCACTGTTGACACTGTGCACCTCTAGGGGATGCTTGGTGGCCCTCAGAGTTGGTGGTGATGACCACTTCCATCAACAGAATTTAGGGTCTGTGACTGGTTACCAGTTGGCCTCCGGGACCTACGAGCTGGGCTCAAACACTGTTCATCCACCCTCTGTGGCTTGTACAAGGGTATGTGGCTGCCACGTTCCCTTTCTGTTATAGGTGAGGTGAACTGGGGGTGCTGGTGGGTGGGGACATTGGCCTTGCCCTGCTGGCAGCATTCAAAATCATTTGGGAACCACTATAACAAAAAAGACACGGGCAGGGAGGAGTCATCCCTACGGAGAACACTGGAGAACATGTCTCAGTGGAATTAACCTGCACAGCCTCTTTACTGAGCTGGTTCACTCTTCCACTCAGCCCACAGGGCGGAGTAGGTTAATGGCTGATGCTCCTGACAAAAGCACTCCCTCAATGTGAGTAGCAGGCAGTGGTTCCTGCTTTCCCTCACCTGGCAGCAAGGTAGGACCACTCTCTCAGACTCGCTGAGGTTTTCTACAGTCCACTTATGTTATGGCAGCTTTAAGGTAACTGGCTGTCCTGAGTGATGAGGACTAAGGAGTCTCTTAAAACCAGCACAAGCTGGTCACCCTAGGCAGACTTTAGTGTCTGTTTATTTATAAAATGATAGCCTGTCCTTTCATCAGGAAATTGCAAACTATAGATTCTAACACAGACCTTGCCTTATAAGAATATATAGAGATATATCTAAATAAAACGCTTTATTTGTAACTTACATCTAAAACCATGTTGTCTATTAGGTAATTTAGAGATGTGCGAATGAACTGGTCAAATTCATCTAAGACCATGTCGTCAATGTAGTTGACATAATCCTTCCAGGGAAGGCTCAGTGTATCTGCTCTGAACAGCTCTGCATTTTCCTGCAAACAAGCACACAGTTGGCTGTCACTTCACTGGGTCATGTGTTGGCTCTTTAATCAGTGGTCCTCTGGGCCACCCCTGTCCTTATTCACATACTTCAGACGCATGGGGCTGATTTGAGCTTCTTGAATATGCTAGGCTCTTTCTTGCGTCAGAGTCTTTGCACAGTTTGCTCCCTCCCACTCTTGCCAGGTCTGGCTTCTTCTAATCTTTGAGGTTTTAGCCCAAATGTCATTCCCTCAAAAAGGCTATCCTTGAAATCCTGGGTCTATCTCAGGTTGGGCTTCCATCCCTGTCCCCCACCTCTGTTCCTTCTCGTAATCCTTTATTTTATGCCCACTATAGCACAGATAAAATTAGTTCATTTATTTGTCTGTGGCCTACCTTTGGTCTGTATGCCCTTTCCATGCCCAGCTTCATGAGGACAAGGATTGACTGTCCTCTCTGCCATTGGCAGTATGCCTGAGACAGAGCGGGGACCGGTGGGTGGCTGGGTAGGATGGATGGGTGATTGAATGGGTGGATGAATGGGTGGATGGGAAGACAGATGGGTGAGAAGATGGATGGATGGGTGGGTGGATAGATGGATGGACAGGTGGATAGGTGGATAGATGGAAGGATGGATGGGTGTATGAGTGAGTAGGTGGGTGGGGGTGGGTATGGATGGGTGAATCTGTAAGAGATTGAGTGTTATGGGGAACACAAAGATGAATGTGCCTCAGTCTGTACCCTCAGATAGTTCTATTTCAATAGGGGAGAGAAGACACAGGCTCAAGTAACTTTACCGCAAGACAGAAAGAAGTGGCTTCATTGACTGTCATGGGATTATACATATGTATGCAGTAACAAAGCTGTGTTCAAAAGACAGTGCCATCTCATCAAAGTTAGAAACAGATGAGGCTTGTCTTTTTGGCTCACTGGCCTCTGCCCCATTAGACTCCGGTCCCCTGCTGCTTGTTCTGGCCTCCTTGCCCTGGCTCCTCGAAGAGAGGTCTAGAAATGAGGTCGAATAGTTTTTGGATCATCAAGTCACTCCATTGGGGTGATGACCTTCAAAGCAGTGATGTGACCACAAGAGCAACCAACGATAGATTCCTCCACCCGCCATGGGACCTGCTGGTCTGTCTGGATGGAGGGACCCAGCACTAAAGTCCATACCATTGATTTGCACCATATACTGGGAAACCTCAAAAAATTGCCATGAAATATCTTGTGCTCAAGGGAGAATTTTCTCTTTTATGGGCCAGTGCAAAGCTCCACCTGCCATGTTGTCCTCTGAGACAAGCTAAATGCCCGTTGGATGAAACGACCACCAAGTGAGGAAGGTGTGAAAACCCTTACGATGCCAGAACACCAGCCGGAGCAGGTGGGAATGCCGGTCTTCTGTTTTGCATTCTCCCTCTGATCATGCAAACAATGGGGAATACCCGGTGACTGGCAAGGACGTGGACCCACAAACAGTTGGGACCATTGGCAAGAAGGAATAACCTGCATTCTAGGTGACAAAGCAGGGGTGTGTTATCACACTGTCCCCATTCAGAGGTGTTGGCAGCAATGTACCCTGCACACATTCTAATGTTCCTTGCTCTTCCTATGTTGCTGTTTCCTGCCCACCTGTGAATGGGAAACCTGTAAAGGACACCAATAAACATGTCCAGTGCCTGCCCATAGCAGCTTATCCCAGGAAAAGATTTGTTGACCTAGTATGCCAATGTCACTTGCCTTTAGAATAGAGGAGGGGTAGACACGTCACAAGAGGAATCAGGCTATGAAGTGTAGTGAGGGCAGTCTGGTACTTTTTTTTTTTTTGAGTTGGAGACTCACTCTGTCGCTCAGGCTGGAGTGCAGTGCACGCTCACCGCCACGCCAGCATCGACCTGGAACTACAGATGTGTGATACCACACCTGGCTAATTTTTAAATTTATTTTTTACTGTAGAGACGAAGTCTTGCCAAGTTGCCCAGGTTGTTCTCAAACCCATGGGCTCAGGCAATCCCCTTACCTCGGCCTCCCAAAGTGCTGGGATTACAGGCTTGAGTCACTGTGCCCGGCTCGATACTTTAAGTTAAGGTTCTCTTGGCCTTCTGTGGTCCCCAAAACATGTGTCATTAGTCATTTTACTGAAATCTCTAGCTCTACCTCTACTCTCTCCTCCCTGCTAAAAGCAAGTGGGCTCTCAGAGGATCCCCTGGGCATTTCCTTACTGCGACCATGGCTTGGATCTTCAGGCCGGCCTCCTTGACTGTGGTGTAGCGCTTGTTGAGGTTGACTAGTTTTCCATCCAAATCTAACAGTGCCTCTTTCTTGTTGTCCTTTCTTTCAAACAGCGGGTTGGCTGACCAATCCTGGAAGGAAAACCCAGGAGTGAGAAGAGTTGTTTTGGAGGAAACGCTTTTAACCTTTCTCCTTTGCTGCATACACTTTGGTGTGAGTTTCCTCATCTCTTGTGATCCTAGATCGGAGCTTACTTTTCTGTGACCTGTGCTCATTAGGGGCCACGGAAGACTTGTACTTAATTGACTGTTGGCCAGAGACTTAGATAATCTAACTTAAAACCAAAGCCAAGACGTGGGAGACCACCAAGAAACCATCAAGATGTTTGGCCTGAGTGGGCCAGAAAGGGGTCGCTCTCCTGAGGAAGAAACATCTAAATCTCTGGTTGGAGCATAGAAGGACCTGAGGGTCAAGGGATGTGTGGTCAATCCTGGGTGGATCGGTTGGGCACAGTGGCTCATGCCTATAATCCCAGCTTCTCAGGAGGCTGAGGTGGGAGGATTGCTTCCGCCCAGGAGTCTGAGGCAGCAGTGAGCTATGATCACGCCACTGCTCTCCAGTCTGAGCAACAGAGCAAGAACTTACCTGTAAAAAAATTTTTTTTAGATTGCTGGGTGAATCATCCATAGCTTTAAATAGAGGGCAAGATGGGAGTAAATCCCTTTTGTGGGGGCCACTGACTTGCCAACAGGAGTTCTTCCACAAGGGTGGTAGCTACCTATAATTATGACTTCGATTTTGCTCCATTATCCAACAGCTAGCTTTTTTGTTTTGTTTGTTTTGTTTTACTTTACCTTTTCTTCAAAGCGATACATATACGGCAACAAAACCTAGCAAGAAAAGCTTTTGGCACAAAAAAAGCTCCACACCTTCTTTGGTCCCATCTCTCCCTATCCCTCATCCCATTCCTCACTGGCAACCTGGGAAAACCTCAGCTTTCCTTCTTCCAGGGCCTTCCTCCAGCACTCCAGATCATTTGTGGAACTCTGTACGTCAATGTAGCTATTTCTAGACTGCCTCTCTAGCTCCAGTGTGAACAATGAAGATTTAGATCACCCACCTCCCTTCTGTATCCAGTGTTTGATATTTATGTGAATACTTTTAAGTTCTTCTACTGGTGGCTTTTGTGTAAATGTAAACGATATGGCTAAACCTTCAGGTTTACCTTGTTGGAAAGATTTCTTCTCCTTCAAGTTCTGCTTTTTTATTATCAGCTTTATTGCTTTATGGTCAGAAAAATGTGTTCTGTGTATGTCTTAGTTAGCTCAGATCACTGTAACAAAAATACTATAGACGGGGAGGGAGGCTTAAACAAGAGACATTTATTTCTTATAGCTCTAGAGGCTGGAAGTTTAAGATCAAAGTGCTGCAGATTTGGTTCCAGGTGAGGGCTCATTTCTTGGTGTGCAGACAGCCACCTTCTCACTGTATCCTCACATGGCAGAGAGAGAGCTTGAGTTGTCTTGTGTCTCTTCTTACAAGGCACTAGTCCCATTCAAGAGGGCTCTACCCTTACGTTCTAATTACCTTCTAAAGGCCCCACCTTCTGACACTGGGGACTAGGATTTCAGCTATGAACTTTTGGAAGACATAAACATCCATCCATAGCAGTATATTATTGGTGTGTTAAACTTCCCACTACATTTGTGATCTTTCAATTTTTCTAACACCTTTTGCTTTTATTCATAAAGATTGATAATACCATAACTGGGAATATAGCA
Source organism: Carlito syrichta (assembly GCF_000164805.1). Classification (NCBI taxonomy): domain Eukaryota; kingdom Metazoa; phylum Chordata; class Mammalia; order Primates; family Tarsiidae; genus Carlito; species Carlito syrichta. The sequence continues at coordinate 1,309,904 of NW_007257477.1, read as the reverse complement.
TCTTAGGACACATAATTTCTCTGTAGATTTTACTTGATCCTATATGTTTAACTAAATATATATATTTTGTCCTGAGTTATACTTTGCTGATTAATACTTTTTTTGTGGTATATGTATGTGTATGCATGTTTCATGTGTATATGTATGTGTGTGTATAAAATTGACATTTCTTAAAGATCAAAAATGGTCAATTACTGGAAACTTCATATGGTTTCACCCACATTTCAATCATTTTTGTCTTTAACTTTTCCATTTTGTTTTAGATGTCTCTTGCAAGTAGTGTATAACTTTTTAACAATCTGATCTGAATGCTTTGCTTTTGAATAATGTATATACATTGTCATTAGTAATGTTTGCCTTTCCTTTGTTACCATGTTTTATCCATTTTTTGTGCTTTTTTACTTTTTCCTTTGTTCATGGTATTTTACTTTAAACACTATCGATCATTTGCTCTTGTTTTCTTTCATGTTTTGAATAGTAGAATCCTGTTAAAATGCTTGTCATTAAATGTATCAAGGCTATCTTTTAAATATACAGTATATTTAGGCTGAGCTCGGTGGTTCAGCCTATAATCCCAGTTCTTTGGGAGGCTGAGGTGAGCGGATTGCCTGAGCCCACGGGTTTGAGACCAGCCCAGGCAACTTGGTGAGATCTCATCTCTACAATTAAAAAAAAAAATTAGCCTGGCATGGTAGCGCACGCCTGTAGTTCCAGCTTTTTGGAAGGCTAAGGCAGAAGGATCGCCGGAGCCCAGCAGGTCAATACTGGGGTGGCAGGATCATGGCTCACTACAACCTTGACCTCCTGGGCTCAGGTGATCCTTCCACCTCAGCCTCCCAAGTAACTGGGACTACAGGCATACACCACCACATCTGGCTTTTTGTTTGTTTGTTTGTAGAAATGAGGTCTCACTATGCTGTCCCTGGTATTGCAATCCTGGGCTCAAGCAATCCTCTCGCCTTGGCCTCTCAAAGTGATGGGATTCAAGGCGTGAGCCACCATGCCCAGCCTGTTTCTTTATTTGGTTCCAATGCTTACTGCTAGTCTTTTCAGTGTAAATTTCTCCTTGGTATTTTAGAATGTGGTTAATCTCCTGGTGTCCTGAGTACAACGTGGAGTAGGTTTCTCGGGAAGGGTACAAAAATGGCATCTTTCTGAGGATGGCCTTACTGTTGCCATCACAGCTCACAGCCAGGACCTTTCTCAAGACAGCTGTCACTGCTTCATTTCATTCTGGCAGTCTGTGTAAAATCAAAAAGATGGTCTTATTTTTGTTTCTGAGTGGGCTACCTGCTTTGTGGAAACATGTAGAATATTGTCCTGTATCCTTGAGATTTAAAATTTTAGGCACAAATGCCTACATGTGTCATGTGACTTGGAAATCAGTTACTATTTCCTTAGTTTAGTAACTACAATTTTTATGTTTTCTTCCCCATCTCGTACATTATCCATTGTTTTCTCCCTTTGCATATTTGTGATTTTCTTTTTTTCTTGTTATTTTATTATTTTTTATCAATGTTTTTTATTATGGTTTTGTGGGGTACAGTTAAGGGTTAGGTGTACAATTACATTTCATTCAGGCACCCTGTTGATAAAGGGGTGTTTCCCTATCCCCAGACAGATATTTGCTACTGTTAATCCCATACCCCCCCATAGTTTCCCAGTACCGTCAGCCATCTTCTTATAGTATTACATTGGATGTTCAAGGTCCATTATATGAGTGAGAACATGTGATACTCAGATCTTTGTTTTTGTGAGAGGTCACTCAGTATTATAGACTCTAGTTCCATCCAGGTTGCTGCGAAATTCATGATTTTGTTCTTTTTTATGGCTGCGAAGTATTCCATCGTGTATATGTACCACATTTTTAAAATCCAGTCCTCTTTTGATGGGCAGTATGGTTGTTTCCAGGTTCTTGCTATTGTGAACAACGCTGCGATAAACATACGTGTGCAGGTATCTTTTCTATAGAGTGAATATTTGTGATTTCCTAACGTTTCCTCCGCTTACTTTTATCAGCTATTCTACAGCGCTGGTTCTCTTCTTGCTGACTCTATACAATAGAACAACTACTTCCAGATAGAATAGCCGCTTCTGGAGAGAACAACTAGTTCTAGACAGAACAACGACTTCCAGATGGAGCAGTTGGTTTTAAATACAATAGAAAGTGGATATTTTAATTCTGCTTCTATATTTTTTACTTTCTTAGCCGCTTTCTTTCACTTCTCTGCTTTCCTCTCATTCTGTTCTTCTTCCCTCTCATTTCTGTTGTTCTTTCATCAAAGTTGCCTTCTCTTTCATCTAAGAACCTGTGTCTTCGGTTTACTAAGTAAATAGCTTCGCGACTTTGTCTCCACACACTGTAGACAATGACTTTCAAATCGGTGTGTGTTTCTCAAATGCTGCACAGACGTACTAACTCCTTTGCTGTTCACCTGAGAACTTAGGGCACTGCCTGACAATGTACAAACTCCTGACCCAAGTTACTTTATTTCCGGCCTCCTGGGCTGGAGTTAGAATCACTCACTTTTCCAATGACTTGGTTTCCTCACTGAGCTGAGGGAGTCAGACGCAGAAGTCATGTTTGTTTTTGCTGTTGTTGATTCTGAGACACAGTGATATGTCTGAGGATGTGCACCTGGGAGAGCTGACGTTCTCTCTGGTTCTGTGTCTGCACTTAATTCTGAGCATGCTAGTCTCTTGGCTTGTCCCGCTTGTCACTTTGCAGTTGCAGCTTCAGAATGAATGTAAAGAGGACACGATTGGGACAGAGACACGGGGAGTCGCATGATCCTGTCTGTGACTGGCTTAGTGATTATTCTCCCTGTGACTGGGGTTAGCATAGCCCCTGTAGGGTGGGTGGATGTTATGGAATGCATGACTGTGTCTCCCCAGCCCCTGGCAAATTCATATATTGAAGTCCTAAATCTCCACTGTGATGGATGGTGTTGAGAAGTGGGGCCTTTAGAAGGTGATTAGGTTTAAGTGAGATCATGCAAGTAGGGCCCCTGGGGTAAAAGTAGTGTCTGTATAAGAAAAGAAAGACACCAAATTTCCCCTCTTTCTGCCACGTGAGGACACATCGGGAAGGTAGCTGTTGCAAGCTAGGAAGAAGGCCCTCTCCAGGAACTGAATCTGTGGTATTTTGAGCTAGCTGTCTGAAATGACTAGAATGGTGAGTCCAAGTGTTGACCTTTCCTCTTTGAAGGTCATCTCTGCTTTTCTGATGCAGAGGTGAACCTCATCAAAACGTGCCCCTAAACCCAGCAGCCTCAGAGCAAAAGAATCCAACCACTGGGCTTTAGAAGCTCACCTCCAGGAAGAGGCAAATACTTCTTGAGTAGTTCAGAGCTTCTTGTACAAACGAGTTGCACATGTAAAGGGAGGTGTACTTCAGAGTCTCAGAGACCAAGAGAAGATGCCACCTGGGCTTCAGGGGTGAGCAGCAGGCAAGCCGGGGATCCCCAGGGGCCTCCACGGCAGGAATTCTCATGAGATCAGTCTCCAGAATGGGCCCTCCTTCTGTCTCTTGCCTGCTCCCCACTGTCCAGGAGCTCCAGCATTCTGGCCTTCTGAGAGCCTGCACCGGCCAACCAGAGAAAGTGAAGAACACCAAACCCTGCCAAGGGATTCAGAAGCCTGAAGAATTTCAAGTGTCTAGTTTCTGTAGGACATGGTGGCTGAAACTTGTAATCTTAGCACTTTGGGAGGCCAAGGTAGCAATATTGCTTGCAGCCAGGCGTTTGAGACCCATCTGGACAACATAGAAAAACCCTATTTCTACAAAAAGCAATTTTGAAAAAAGTAGCAGGACGTGTTGGCATGCGCCTGTGGTCCTAGCTACTCAGGAGGCTGAGGCAGGAGGATCGCTTGAGCCCAGGAGTTCAAGGTTGCAATGAGCTGTGATTGTACCACTGTGCTCCAGGTATGGGTGACAGAACAAGACCCTGTTTCCAAAAAAAAAAGGCCGTGCGGAGTGGTTCATGCCTGTAATCCCTAGCCCTTTGGGAGGCCAAGGTGAGAGGACTGCTTGAGCCCAGGAGTTCAAGGTTGCAGTGAGCTGTGATGATACTGCTGCGCTCCAGCCTGGGTGACAGAACAAGACACTTTTAAAAAAAAAACAAAAAAACAAAGCCAGACACAGTGGCTCACACTTGTAATCCCTAGCACTTTGGGAGGCCAAGGCAAAAGGATTGCTTGAGCCTGGGAGTTCGAGACCAGCCTGGGCAACATAGGGAGCGCTTGTCCTTACAAAAAAATTAAAAAATTAGTTGGGCATGGTGATGTGCACCTGTAGTCCCGGCTTACTCTGGAGGCTGAGGGTCACCTGAACCCAGGAGGTCGAGGATGCAGTGAGCCATGATTATGCCACTGTATTTTAGCCTGTGTGATGGAGTAAGATACCACCAGAAAGAAAGGGAGGAGGGGAGAGAAGGTGGAAGGGAGGAAGGG
>NW_007257477.1:1303873-1305432 GCF_000164805.1 Carlito syrichta | reverse complement strand
GGGGGGAGGGAAGGACAAAAGTGTTTGCTTTTGAATTTAACACTTCAATAGAGAACAAGAAACAGACACCAGCACGGAGGAGGCTGAGTAAATGTTCCAGAAGATGGACAGGAGGAAACCTCTCGACATGAAACAAAGTACAAAGATAAAAAGCCCGTAAATGAAGAGATGACAGACCTGGTACCCAGCCCTGGAGCCAACTGTGGAGACAACCGTGTTCCAGAACAGAAGTGGATATGTGAGGAGGATGGAGGACCAAAGACGGTGCTGTGAGCTGAAGGAACAGCTATTTCCAGACTGGGAAAACTTCATGTCATCCAGGGAACACTAACAAAAGGGGGCACGTGTCTGGACACAGTCTGGTCACATTTCTGAACCCTGAAGGTAACTGCACGTCCCAGAAAGACAGAATGGGACTCACAAAGGAAACAGTCAGTGCACCGGCAGCCTTCTCAGCACCGAAGACAAGACTGTTATAAGCTGAATTGTGCCCCTCTCATCCCTTTGTTGAGGCACTAGTCCCAAACCTCAGAATGCAACTATATTTGGAGACAGGGTCTTTAAAGAAGTGTTTAAGTTAAAATGAGGTCATTAGAATGGGCATTCATCCAACATGACTGGTGTCCTTATAAGAAGAGGCGATCAGGACACAGGCATGCATAGAGGGACAACCGTGTTGAGGTCACAGGAAGAAGATGACCATCTACAAACCAAGGAGAGAGGCTGCAAGAGGAGCCAACCCTGCAACACCCTGATCTTGGGCTTCCAGCATTCAGAGCCATGAGGAGATAAACGTCTGTTATTTAAATGTCTGTTGGGTAAGCTGTCCAGCCTATGGTACGGCAGCCCTAGCAAACGGATACAGGACCATTTCTAGAATGTTGAAAGAAAAGGACCACATCAAAAAATTCCATACTGGGATAAGATCATTCTAGGTGAGGTCAAAAGAAAGATATTATTTTGGACAAGGGAGGACTCAGAAAGTATGTCACCAACGCATCCTTTCTGAGAACATTACTTGAGGAACTATTCCATTCAAATGAAGATTGAATCAGGAAAAAAATAGTGGTGAGCAATGATTTCTGTCTACAATTTATTGAGCTAAATCTAAATACATGATGATGAAATGAATGTAAACTATAGTATAGAAAGGAAGTTTCACACGGTGACCGGCCAAAGCATTCTTGGACTGGGAGAAACATGTTCCAGTGAGGACATTAAAATGGCCTGGATCAGAAATTCTAAATGATTTCAAACCAAGGGTTGTGGGGAGATGGGGTGGGAAGTGGTGAAATACCACAGAATCTGAAGTCCCATCTTAGTGGGATGGTAAAACAGTGTGGTGTTGGTGGGGCATGCAGATGATTTAATTTTGATATGCTGATAGAGTAATTTAGCTTAGGCATTGATCATTTAAAAAATAAAACAAGCCGGGCTCGGTGGCTCAGCCTGTAATACCGAGCCTTTGGGAGGCTGAAGTGAGTGGATTGCCTAAGCCCGCGGGTTCGAGACCCACCTGGGCAGGTGAGACCTCATTTCTACAAAAAAAAAAAAAAAAA
>NW_007257477.1:1268575-1303763 GCF_000164805.1 Carlito syrichta | reverse complement strand
CCGGAACCCAGCAGGTCGAGGCTGCGGTGGCCGGGAGTGGCCACTGCACTCCAGTCTGGGCGACAGTGAGATTCCAACTCAAAAAATAAAATAAAATACAATAAAACAGAGTGACATAGATGTTGAAAATTTATGAGAGGGGGAATTTTTGAAAACTTTCTTTTGGATATATTGCTGCAAGTGTCTTTGCTAATTAGGGTGTTCATTTCAGACCACTAGGGAAGCTAGTGAAGAATTTTCCCAGTGCTCTGGAAGAGGTTTGAGTTAGAACTGCACAGCAGCTCTTCTCAGCAATGGGCTTGTTCCCAGGGGGGCTGAGTCTTGGTGAATCTCTTTGCCCGTGTTCCTACCTCTGGCATGGCATAAGGAGACCCCACTGAACTCACATTTTTTTTTTTTGAGTTGGAGTCTCGCTCTGTCGCCCAGACTGGAGTGCAGTGGCCGCTCCCGGCCACTGCAGCCTTGACCTGCTGGGCTCGGCGATCCTTCTGCCTCAGCCTTCCAAGGAGCTGGAATTACAGGCACGCGCTACCACACCCTGCTGATTTTTTGATATATTGTAGAGATGAGGTCACGCCAAGTTGCCCAGGCGGGTCTCGAACCTGCGGGCTCAGGCAATCCACTCACCTCAGCCTCCCAAGGCACGGGATTACAGGCTGAGCCACCGAGCCCGGCTTGAACTCACCTTAATGGAACAGAACTGAACTCCACAGAGCAACAAGGCTCTCTCTGCCTTGGGACTTCTCTGACACCATTGTGCTGGTCAAGAGCAATCCATGGTGGGCTCCCACTGCTTTCAGCAGCACTTTCCGTGGGCCTCTCCGCACAGCCGTGTTTGCCCCAGGACACCCCCAGACCTCCATGAGGTCTGCTCTCTGCACTCTGCTCACCTTCATGGCCTGGGAAATTCCTTCTACATTTTGCTTTGCTTTTTGCATCCTGGTCTGCAAGTTATGTAGAATTTCTCTCATCTCTTGAATGTATTGAAACACACCTAAAATGCAAGCGTGAAAGAATCTTACAAAGTGAAGACTTCAGCAAAGGTAAAAACTTTTCTTAGGTTAGCTCAATTCATCATTACGAACTAGCCCTTGGAGGATACTTCTATTCTAGAACGTGACTTCCCGAAGGCATTATTAAGTGTTCCCAGAAATGAAAGGCCGAGGAATCATGTATATTGTGACTCTTTGGAAATAGGACTTCCTTGTCTTCAAATGTGTGGACCCTTCATTCCACTCAAGAGCCCCAGACTCCTGATGCTAAAGGCCTCACCTCCGGGACTCCCAGCCCCTCCCACACGAATGGATTGTTGCAGAGACCTGAGTGTGTTTCCCAAGCTGTAGGGGCCTGGAGCAGCCGGAAAGGAGATATGTTTATAGGCAGAAGTGGGAAGAAAGAAACATGACCTCTGTGCAGAAAAGTCTAGACAGATCCTCATTTCAGGCAAGTGACTAGTGACATTTAATCCCACTTCTAGTTGAGAATGCGGATGCAGAACATGGCAGATAAGACTGAAAGGTGGCAAAACGCAAGGGAGAAGGTCGTGGAGGGAAGGGAAGCCACAGTAGGGAGCCTGTCAGAACATCAGAGATGGGGCCGGAGATGAGGGAAGATGGAGCTCTTCTTCCTGGTCCTGTGGCGTGAAGGGAGGAAGGAGACTCGTGGCTATACCTCTTTCAGCTTTTCCAAAGTCTGCCTGGAGCCAGCTGAGATGTGTGGTAAGACAACACTGGTGGCCCGGCCTCCCGCCAGCCCAGTTTGGGAAGCTGAGAACTCCTTGTGAGTTTCCAAGGAGTTTTTACCTGATTCCATTTGTACAGAACATAAATGAACTCCTTTTGGACCAGGCAAGCAGGGAGAAACAATCCTAGCTTTGAGTATAACCTGGTTGCAGTTAAAGTGGGTTCATGAAACTGGGAGGCAGAAGCAGCCGGTGAGGGCAGATGCTGGGCAGGTTGGACCCCAAGTTTAACTCAAGGTGGGATGAATGTGGCCTCAGTACCTTCGCCATTCCAGAATAACGTTGTTTCTGCTTTCAATAATTTGACGTCAATCGCTTTCAATTCTGACTTTATGAGTGGAAATTCTACCGCCCTCACGGTAGTCTTTATCTGCAAAACAGAAGAGACAGATTTTGTTCCAAACCCAACCAGATTTGAAACTGTTCTATGGTAAGGACTTTTGTTACTCAATACCCACCAAGCCAATTATGATTAGCATAATTTGGATGGAAGTTATATGTAAATCATATGTCTAGAGATGCTAACTTTTAAAATACTTTGTATTACCAAGGATTTATGTACACACTTAACTCTTAATTACTCATGGTATGGGATGGGGCAGAAAGAGTTGGAAACACAGTAATGTAAAAACAGTGAGTGTATAATCCCAAACTTCTTGGTATTTGGCTTAGAGTCATAAAAAGAGAACCGAAGAAGTACTTGTGGATTACTGAGCATTTCTGGGTTTGGAACCTCTCCTTGGTCATACATCTAAAACTCAAAATCTAGTTATGCAACAGAAAGTCCAGATCTGCTGAGAAACTGTTCAAGTTGTCCATGACAAGTGAAGGGTTTAGGCAGCCCTGATGCAGTTCTGCCCTGCTCTAAGAAATTAATTTAGTGCCTGAAAACCTGATTTACAAAACAGAAAATAAAAACAAAACAAGATAGGAGGAGCGCATATACAGTTTTTACAAATTATCCCCTTAAATAACAAGCATCTTTTGGGCTTTGGAATGCCATTCTACCTCGTAACACTTTGTGTAAAACTTTTCAAGGACACTTCTATGTAAAGTGAGGGATTTCGCAGAATGAAAACTGTACACTAGGTACTGATGATTGGCTTTTCAGAATTTTTTTTTATATTCGTTTTGGTACTTTCAATAGTTTTCCATCACTCCCCCTGTCCCCCGCCACTTTCAAATGTTTTCAGACCATTAACCCAGAACAGATGGGCAGGAGACAGAATCCAGGGTCCTAAACTGGGGCTTTGCCCAGGGTTGGAGGAACACCCCCTGTGTGTAAGGGCTATGTTTCCGGTCTTGTTCACAACTTACACGGATACTCGGGAGGGCAATTTATCGACTCACTGTCAATAGCCCAGAAAAGTCCCGAAATATTATTATGCTGTTGTAAATGTCAGGCAAACTGACAAACAAGCTGGTGGTGATGACAGCCATTAAACATCTCCTTCGGCTGGGTGCGGTGGCTCACACCTATAATCCCTACACTTTGGGAGGCCGAGATGAGAGGATTGCTTGAGCCCACGGCTTCGAGGCCAGCCTGAGCAACTTGGTGAGACCTCATCTCTACAATAAAACAAAAAAAATTAGCTGGGCGTGGTGGTGCATGCCTGTAGTTCCAGCTACTTGGAAGGCCGAGGCAGAAGGATCACCTGAGCCCAGCGATCGAGGCTGCAGTGGCCATGAGTTTGCCACTGCACTCTAGCCTGGGCGATAGAGTGAGACTCCAACTCAAACAAACAAACAAATCTCCTATTTATTATTTTCCACCAGCCTATGTTGCACACTCACACCTCTAGGACGCTTTTTCCAACTGTGTGATCTGGGAGGAGGCACACTCAAGGGGTACCTCAGACATTCCAATAGATTCCATCAAGAGCCACATCCACTCTGGCCTTGCTGGAATGTTAATGAATGTTAGTTAATGAATGTGTGTCTCTCAGCAAGAGAAGCCATGCCAGAGCGAGAAGCACATCCAAGGGACCCGGGAGCATGTTCAGAGAGGAAAAATGTCATCAATGATAAGAGTCACTGTGAGAGCTCAGATTGGGGTCTGACTTTCTTATTCCTCACCCTCATCCCACATTTTTTTTTCTGAGTTGGAGTCTCACTCTGTCACCCAGGCTGGAGTGCAGTAGCACACTCACAGCTACCCCAGCATCAACCTTTTGGGCTCAGGTGATCCTTCCACCTCAGCCTTCCAAGTAGCCGGAACTATGGGCACGTGCTACCACACCCAGTTAATTTTTTAATTCACTGTAGAGACCAGGTCTCGCCAAGTTGCCTGGGTTGATCTCAAACCCACAGGCTCAGGCTAATCCACTCGCCACAGCCTCCCAAAGTGCTGGGATTATAGGCTGAGCCACCGAGCCCAGCCTCGTCCATTTTTATTAGCAGAATGGTATTATCCATAGCTGAAGATAAAACGATGGATCGATTGGACATTGTGTGCTAGGTTGGGTTCTGTTTAGAAATACAGTAGTGGAGGGTCATTTTCTGTTTTATTTCATATGCCATTTGTTAGATTTTTTTTTTTCTGGTCACAGAAAATCTTTCTCTGTATTACTATTTCTCCACAGCTTCCGTTTTTTTCTTTCTTTCTTTTTTTTTTTTTGAGTTGGAGTCTCTCCCGGCCACTGCAGCCTCAACCTGCTGGGCTCCGGCGATCCTTCAGCCTCAGCCTTCCAGTACCTGGAACTACAGGTGCGCGCTACCACGCCCGGCTAATTTTTTGATTTATTGTAGAGATGAGGTCTCACCTGCCCAGGCGCCTTGGCTGGGTGGTGCTCCAGGGAACAGAGGAACACCAAGTCTGAAAGTAATAGTTTCTGGAGAAAGCTGACTCAAGGAAATTCATTTAGCACATGCACTAGTGTTCCACAGTCTGTAGCACAAATTAGCAAGTCAATTAAAGTTTTATCAAAAAAAAGTTTGCTTGTTTGTTTGAGTCAGGGTCTCACCCTATCACAACTCACCATAGCCTTGACCTCCTGTGCTGTCCCGAGTAGCCGGGACTATAGGCTAATTGTTTTATTTTTTTGTAGCGATGAGGCCTTGCCATGTTGTCCAGGCTGGTCTTGAACTCTTGGGAACAAGCAATCCACCTGCATCAACCTTCCAAAATTCTGGGATTACAGGCGTGAGCCACCACGGCCAGCCCTGTTACTCTTTAATTGAAAACATTTTAGGTTATGTTTCAACCATGCCTCAGTTCTTAGAATGGAGTAAGGAATGGATACCTGGTGGATTCTTTGTTGTCTGCAGGGGGAAGGGCATTTTGGGGGGCAAGTCTAGTGACAGCATGGCCTGGCACATTTGTTTTGCCTTTGGCTTTCACAACCTGTTTGTGAAGGGGGTCACTTCTGCCAAGAGCAGGAGGTTCCACAGCCTCACTCTGAATATTTAATATATCCATGCTTCTCTTCTGAAGCTTCTAAGGTGGACATTGAAATCCTGGGCTTGGTCAACACACGGTGCTATCTGGTCTCCAACCCCCTCATGAGGTGTCTTGTAAGCCTGTCCTCAACAATAGAAACGCCTTCTGAATTCACAATTCAAGTGGCAACTACCATTACCACTTCTCTCTTTGGGCATCAGGAGGTGCATAGCACAGCTATGCTCAGCTAGAACTTAGCAAGAGGGTCGGGGAGGGGCGGGACAGGAAGTGGAACCAGCTCAGGCTCTGAGTCAGGGACTAAACTTTCCATTCAAGGCCCTGTAAGGCAGGACAGGCACCAAGGCCAGAGAAGCAGAGCCTGGCCAGGAGGTGGCACCATAAGGGCCCTCCATGTCAGGAATCTGGGAGTGGGTAAGTATGTCTTGGACGGACTGAGACATGAAATTCAGAAAAAAAATATATTCTGGGTCCCAGACAGTTTTAGTTGGGAGTGAGCTGGCGACAAGAAATATAAACCCCCTCGAGCTAGCTTGAGTCATGGCGGTGAGGGGTGGGGGGTGGGGGTTCTGGGAAAGTAAGGCTATATAAAGGAGACCTCACAGATAAAACTGAGACAAACCTGGGGGACCACGGGGACCCGACCTGGAAAGTCCACTTGAGGGCTTCTCCTCGGTCCTTTGGGTCTCTCTGTTTCTTGCCCAGGCCACTCGGGCTTCCTGCTCCACTGTCCTGCTCCCTTCCTCCTATGGCCTCTGTTCCTGCTTGGTGGTCATTTCTCTATGCCTCGTGGCTCTGGTGTGGGTAAGGTTGGGGCTGCATGCTCGATCCACGCCCGTGCCCACCAGCATCTGACTGACACTTCCTCTCTGGGACCCGATTCCAAATTCCCAGAAGTGTGGGGAGAGGAGACCTCACCAGCCCCTTTTGGATTAGGTTTCAGTGGAAGGTTGAACGATGGCTCTCAGAGATGTCCACATCCCAATCCCCGAAACCTATGGCTGTGTCACCTGACGTGGCAAAGAGAATTTGCAGGTGTGATTGTGTCAAGCATCTGGATGAGGGGTACGGGGATGGTTGCGTGAGTGGGCGGGATTGTCCAGGGAGCAAAGGTCATCACAAGGATCCTTAGGCAGGAAGGTCACACTAGAAGCCAGCGTGAGACAGAAGAAGAGGCTGGAGTGAGGTGCTTTGAAGATGGGCCGATGTGGCTGTGATGGTTCATTTAGTCGAGGTCTAGGCCACCGGGTCCCCTGAGTCAACACTGTCTGGGTGTGTCTGAGAGGCTGTTTCCACGTGGGATTAGCATTGGATGGTGGACTCAGTGAAGCAGATGGCCCTTCCCAAGGTGAGTGGGCGGCATCCAACTCACTGAGGGCCTGAAAGGAACACAAGGAGGAGGGAGGAGGAATCCATCTTTCCCCCGTCTCACTGCCTGAGCTACACACCTCATCTTTTCCCACCTTTGGACCCGGAGTGACACCATCTGCTCTCCTGGTTCTCAGGCCTCGGCATCAGACTGAATTATGCCACCTGCTTTCCTGGGGTTCAGCTGGCAGACGGCAGGTTGTGGGACTTCTTCACCTCTAATTGCACGAGGCAACACATCTCTATCTGTATCATCTATATATCTATATTTCCATCTATGTCTTATATCATCTATATCTCCATTTATTTATATCTAGATCTATCTGTGTATATCTATGTATCTTATTGGTTCTGCATCTCTGGAGAACTCTGCCTAATGCAGTAGCCATGAGTCAAGGAACATGGCCACCTCTAGAAACTAGAAAAGGCAACGAGATAGAACCCACCCTCCCTCAAGCCTCCAGCAGGAGGAAGCCCAGCTGGTGCCTGGACTTCAACAGAGCAAACAGATTCAGGGCTTCTGACTTCTAGAAGTAGAAGGTGAGAGATGTTTGTTGTTCTAAGCTGCCAATTTGTTACAGCAGCCACGGGAAACAAACACAGTGTTCACACCCGGCTCACTCTGCTGTGGCTTGGGGTAGGGCAGGGGCAGGGTTGTGCGCTAGAAACGGTCGGTCGCCTTTCCTAGGATCTGTGGGTGGATTCCTCGAGAAGCGGGTGGCTGGAAGGAAGACAGGCACGGTAACTGCCTGGAGCCCCGAGACCAGGCTCCCTGGGCCCCCTTCAATTGTCCACTCATCTTCTGGGTTCGTGTGCCTGGAAGGAGACACCCTGAACAAGCTGCCCTGTGACTAGAAGGGACTGTCCCCCAGGGTTAATCGATTACTGGCAACTCTCACTTACAATCAGCCTCTTTGTGATGGCTGTGCCTTGCTTGATCCGATGGTTGTCAGGAGTCAAGACCCAAAAGGAATTCTTCAACTATGGAGCTAAGCGGGGAGTGCCACCTCCCAGGCACCTCACATACAGCTTCCTCACAATACTCCTAGTCTGGATTCCAGGAAATGCCCTCCCCTCTTAGTGGGAGCAACAGAAGTAATGTCAGACAACTTTAATACGACCCAAAGTGTATTTATGAGAGCAAAGCCTCTATAAAGACTCATGAACACGGATGGACCCGCTGAGCACCGTCCCAGTATCTGGACCCCACAGCTGTTCTTGTCTCCACACCATGGACCATGCTTCCCAAACCTTCTTGGGCCAACGCTGGCCTCCCCCAAACTGTGAGCTGCTCAAGGAGGAGCACGTGGTGGCTGTGCTAGGGATGCCCCACGGCTCCGCTCCCATGACATCCACCATGATCAACATCTACAGCGACACCCCTGTGCCTGGCCATGCCATCTGGTCCTTGTTCAACACATGCTTCCTGAATGTCTGCTGCTGGGGTTCATGGTCTTTGCCTACTCTGTGAAGTCTAGGGACAGGAAGATGGTGGGTGACGTGACTGGGGCCCAGGCCTATGCTTCCACCGCCAATCGCCTGAACATCAGCACCCTGATCTTCAGGGTCCTTGTGACCGTTGGTGTCATCCTTGCTCTAGTGTTGGTCTTCCTAGTGTATCCGCAGAATATGAGGCAACATCAAGACCATCATCTGCCCGTGGCTGGGGCCCCATGTACTCTATCTTCCATTTCTCGCCCCCTGCCCCAGCCCCTTTATACAGCAGTTTGCACGCACACACTTTTCTACAATGGTGGTCAATAAAGTGCATGTGCTGGTAAAAAAAAAAAAAATCATATAACATGAGTCAAAGTTTCCATTATCAGCTGTTTTGAGTTATCATTACCTTGGCTGCCACGATTTACATGAATAGTAAAAAGTGACTTGAACTACATTTAAATATTAAACTATACTTATTTATTCTGTTTCACTTAGAGATCTTATGCCAGTGTTTGTTCTCAGCAAAAACTGAAACTTGGCCAAAAAAAAAAAAAGCAAAACTAGGCCAACACCTGTAATTCCCATGATTTGGGAGACTGAGGTAGAAGGATTACTTCAGGCCAGGAGTTTGAGACAGGCATAGACAATATAGCGAGAACTTCATCTCCAAAAAAGGATACTAAAAAGTTAGCCAGGTGTGGTGGCACATACCTGTAGTCCCAGCTACTCATGAGGTTGAGGCGGGAGGATCCCCTGAACCCAGGAGTTTGAGGCAGGGGTGAGCCATGATCCCACTATTGCCTGGGTGACAGAGCAAGACCATGATTTTTTAAAAACAAAAACAAAGTGATACCAACTCACCTCATTATACCAGCCAACAATAAGTTCCAAGTTGCCCACAAACTTCCGGAAGGTTTCATTGTCTGAGAACAGCTTCTCTGCGCTGCGTGGCATCTCCTTTTGCTGCTGGAAATTCAAATACTTGACTTCTCTCAGAACGGCCACCAGCTAAATGGCAAAGGAAGATCAAGAAACATGTCAGAAGGCAATCTTAATAGAGCAGCATTTCACAACAGAAATGAGGCTCTGCTGGGATGTTTTCACAGTCTCAGGAATTTGAAAGTTGGGGGTGTTGGTATGTGCTGGCAGGATCAGGTGGGACGTTTCACCCTGTTTGATGGTCCTGAGCCAGAAAGTGCTGCCATCATCATTATCATGTGTAGATGGCATCATCACCGAGGGTGGATGACCTCATCGTTGTGAGTGGATGACATCATTGTGGGTGGATGGCGTCATAATTTTCTTGTCTCTGTCCTTACCTATTCCCCACCCTCAGGTTGTGTAGAGAAAAGTTGCACAGCTTGACTTGGGTCCTCCCCTGGATCTAACCTTCCCTCTTCCCTCTCCTCCCAACCAGTTATGACCCCAGAGGGCAAAAACAGGGACATTCCTTCCAACAGCGCTTCTGTCTACAAAGCCGTTCTCATCAAGATCGAGACAACCTCCAAGGTGCCGAATCCATAGGTCATGCCATAGGGTTCATCTCCCAGGAACTCCAAGAAGCCGGTCACCCCTTCCTCCTGGGTACACACTTTCCTCCTGGCCTCCAGGACACCAGACACTCCTGGTCACGGAGTTATTCGTCTCTTTGGATAATTGCTACCTTTCCATGTTGGAGCACCCGCCACAGAGCTTGGTCCTTCTCAACTCGCTGTCTACTGAAGGAGGTGTGATCTCATCCAACACTTCAAAGAGCACCGGTGTGTGGGTGACTCCCACGTGGATGCCTCCAACCCAAACCTCTCTCCTGACTTCTGAACTCCTACATCCGTCCACCTGCTCAATGCCTCCATTGGATGTCTACTTGATGTCTCAAACTCAGCAAGGCCAAACCAGAGCGGCTCATCTTCCCCTGTGGTCGGCTCCACCTGCCGCCACCAGTTGCCATCTCAGCTGATAGTGATCCATCCTTCTAGTCACCGGACCCCAGAGCATCAGGGCTGACTCCTCTCTTTCTCTCATACTCTATGTCCAACCTGCTAGGACTCTTCCCGGTTCTAGAATCAAAACCCTGTTGCTCGTCACCACCTCCATTGTTGCCACTCTGGCCCCAGCCACCACCTCCAAGCAATCATCTCCTGCTTGGATTGCAGTGAAAGGCACCTAATGGGTCTCCCTGCTCCTTCTCTCTTCCCACCGTCTTTAATCTACGCACCACACAGCATGGGGAAAGATCCTTTACAAATACAAGTCCGATCGTAGCACATCTCTGCCCCCAAACCCCCCACCCTACTGGCCTCCTTGCTGTTTCTGGAACACACCAGGCTCACCCACACCTTTGTTGTTAGGCCTTTGCTTTAGCGGTTTGCCCTGCTCGAAGGCTGTCCGGTCCATCTCTGCTTGGTGGGCTCTCTCATCTCCCATGAGTCTTTGCTCACATCTAAAATTGCACCCGCCCCTTTCACCAGTTCTATTGGTCTCTTAATTGACTCACCCTTCCTGTTTTTTTTCCTGAGCCAGAAATGTATCATCTGTTATACCTGCTGACATATTATATACAAGGTCTGACGATTAAGTTCGTGAAATTATCCTAGAAAAAGTGCTACATACCTCATTGCTGAATATCACTAAGGTCACCTTCAAAGGACTCCCTTTGGGAAGCTATGCACTGATACCAGCATCTAGTCCACCCATCAAAGCAATTTTGGAACTCTTTTTCTGGAATGGCCATCAGAGCTGTTGTCATATTACCCTTGATGTCCTAATGTCATCAAATGTCTTCTTTTCAATATTTCCTTTATCTTTGGGTAAAGAAAGAAGTCACTGGGAGGCCAGATCAGGTTAGTAGAGGAGGGTGTTCCAATACAGTTATTTGTTTACTGGCTAAAAACTCCCTCACAGACAGTGCTGTGTGAGCTGGTGCATTGTCATGATGCAAGAGCTCCTTCGGGACCATTTTTGCACGCACCTTTCTCATGTCAAGATTTTCGGTTTAGATTTTTCTGTTTCTCTATCAGTGTCTATTTGGTCTGTCATGCTTCTCACAGTCATCCAACGATTTGACCGCAGTGATATTCAGCAATGAGGTATTCAGTGCTTTTTCTAGAATGAGCTCTCAAACTTAATTGTCAGACTGCGTATGTACCGCTTTCTTTTTCTTTTTTTTTTTGAGTTGAGGTCTCACTCTGTGACCCAAGTTGGAGTACAATGGCTCAATCACAGCTCACTGCAGCCTCCACCTCCTGGACTCAGGAGCTCCTTCTGTCTCAGCCTCCCAAATAACTGGGACTACAGGCACGTGCCACCACACTCAGCTAATTTTTAAGTTTTTTTTTTTTTTTTTTTTTTTGCAAACAAGGCCTTGCTATGTTGCCCAGACTGGTCACGAACTTCTATGCTCAAGCAATCCTCCCACCTTGGCCTCCAAACATGGTGGGATTACAGGCATGAGCCACTGTCCCTGGCCTTGTGCCTCTTATTGCCAACTGATTGTTCTCTCTCCTCCCCCTCCACCCTCAGGAGGTAAGGACAGAGATCTTTGACTCTGGCTCACTAACTTATCACAAGCCTATACAGTAGGTGTTCAATAAATATGTGTTGCATGAAAGAAAGAATGAATTTTAGTGAAAGGCGGGGTTTCCAAGAAAGAGTCACATCTCTGGCTCCTTTGTCATCCTGTGTGTAGACAAGGCAGGTCAAGGGGCTGCACTTGCAAGACTTCAGGCCCCCTCCCACTTCCAACCTCTGTACGTCTGAACCATCCAACCTGTAGCCACGGAACACACACCTGCAGCCCCTAGTGTGAATTCTCCCGGCTTGCCTGCCTGCCAGCCAGGCTGCTTGTCTAGATTCATCAAAGACCTTTTTTCCTCCCAATTTTTAAACTGATGTTTCCTCTTGGGATCACATGCGAGTTTTCAAAAAGGTTACTCATTGAAGCTATTGGCAAGGAGGCTACTGCTTGGTTTCATATCTTAAATATATCCTGGACATACTTTTAAAATAAAGCTTTAGGCCAGGTGCGGTGGCTCAGCCTGTAATCCCAGCACTTTGGGAGGCCAAGGCGAGAGGATTGCCTGAGCCTGGGGGTTCGAGACCAGTCTGGGTAACTTGGTGAGACCTCGTCTCTACAACAAATCACAAAAACTAGCCGGGCGTGGTGGTGTGCGGCTGTAGTTCCAGTTACTTGGAAGGCGGAGGTGGAAGAACCTGCAGGTGGAAGAATCTGCAGGTCGAGGCTGCAGTGGCCGTGAGCATGCCACTGCACTCCGGCCTGGGTGACAAGAGTGAGACTCCAGCTCAAAAAATAAAAAAAACAAAATAAAATGAAGCGTTAGGCTCACTACAAGGTAAACGTCAACCTCCACAAATCCTCGCTGTTGGTGGAAAGGACTCAGCCTTAGAGCTGTGGTGGCCCTCGGGCTCCTTCCGTCCCCACCCCTCAGCTGGACTCAGCTCCGACCACCTTCCTGGCACCCACCGCCTTGCTGAAGTTGACTTGGATGAGGTGGGTGGTGGTGTTCCTCAGGATCAGCGGCTGCCCCAGGTTGAAGTGGCAGTCCTGGTCTACTCTCCCCACCCACTGCTGGTAGATCTTCTCGCGGCAATGTTTCAGCAGCTCCACCATCATGTCGTATTTCTGGTAGATCAGCTTGGCCTCCACACCGGACATGACCCTGGAATCAGAGTTGATGGAGTGGTGAGATGCCAGGCCTCCTCCGGGCATTGTGGCCAGAGCCTCTTCATCTCCCCCTCCATTGCTGCTGGATCTTGGCGTGCCGAAGCAGCCAGTCAGCCACGTGTTTCTTTGAGGCTGACTGACTGACTATGCAAATGGACAGTGGTCAGGTCACCTATAAAAATAGAACTCTCTGGCCGGGTTCAGTGGCTCAGCCTGTAATCCCAGTACTTTGGGAGGCCAAGGTGCGTGAATTGCCTGAGCCCGTGGGTTCGAGACCAGCCTGGGTAACTTGGAGAGACCTCATCTCTACAGTAAATCAAAAATTAGCTGGGCGTGGCAGTACACGCCTGTAGTTCGGCTACTCGGAAGACAAAGGCGGAAGGATCGCTGGAGCCCAGCAGGTCAAGGCTGCGGTGGCTGTGAGCGTGCCGCTGCACTCCAGCCTGGGCGACAGAATGAGACTCCAACTCAAAACAAAACAAAAAAACAACAAAAAAAACCAAAGAACTCTGATCAGATAGAACTCACAGCTGTAATTCCAGCCCTTTGGGAGACTGGAAAAGGCAGATTGCTGGAGCCCAGGACCTCAAGATTAGCCTAGGTAACATAGCAAGGTCTCATCTCAACAAAAATAAAAAGTAAAAAAAAAGGGCCAGGCACGGTGGCTCAAGCTTGTAATCCCAGCACTTTGGGAGGCCAAGGCAAATGGATTGCCTGAGCCCAGGGGTTCAAGACCAGCCTGGGCAACTTGTCGAGACCTCGTCTCTACAACAAATCAAAAATTAGCCAGGTGTGGTAGCATGTGCCTGTAGTTCCAGTTACTTGGAAGATTGAGGACAAAGGATTGACTGAGCCCAGCAGGTCAACACTGGGGTGGCCATGAGCAAGCCACTGCACTCCAGACTGGGCGATAGAGTGAGACTCTGACTCAAAAAAAAAAAAAAGTTAAAAAATTGGCTAGGTGTGGTGGCATACACCTGTAGTCCCAGCCACTGGAGAGGCTGAGGCAGGGGGATCACCTAAGCCCAAGAGGTCGAGGTTGAAGGGAGCTAGGATCACACCATTGTACTCCAGCCTGACTGACAGAGCAAGACTCTGTCAATACATAAAAAATAAAATAAAATATAAAATCTCTGCCCCACAATCAGGCCAGGAAGTAAAACAACAACCACCGAAGCTATCAGCCCCCAACGACCAGGCCTTGATTAATAATTGCTAGCTTCCCTTACTGGTGCCCTCCCTTCCAACTTGGGACCAACCAGATACAAGGAAATATGCCCCCAACCAATCCCACAGAAGGCCCCGCTTCTGGCCAGTCGCACCAGCTCCAGGCCAAGGCCTCCAGCAGGGATCACCTGCTGGAATTTTACTTTGGAAGGTAACAGTGTGGCTGACATGAAACATGGGACCCGTCAGGGTTTGGAGCAGTGCCCTCCCTCTCCTACACCGTGGAAGCTGATTGCCCAGCCCAGGGTACCCAGCTCTGCACGGCCTTGGCCGGGGCCGTGACTTACGGATGCTCAATGTGTTTCAGGTGGTTCATGGACACCTCCAGCCTCTCCTGCAGCTCCAGGCTCCACTTGAGCTGCCCGGCCACGGGGGGCATGTTTTTGTGGATTGGGGGGATGTTCCCCTCCGCGGAGGCTGCCATCTGGGCATCGTACAAGATCTTCGCATTGTCCAGCTCAGCGTCAAACATCTCCAGCATGCCCGAATACCTGGGCACCACTTCGGCCAGGATCAGAGGCCTCTCGAGAAGGCCCCCGCACATGTACAGGAACTGGGGACAGATGGGAAGAGGGGCGTCTTTGTCAGGGTCCCTCTGCTTCCCCAGCTCCAGCAATATCCCCAACTGTGGCTGTTGACAAAATGGGCAGAGCTAAGCTTCAGGAGACAGAAGACATGAGGTCCCACAATTAGGTTTGCAAACCATCCTAGAAAAAGCGCTACATACCTCATTGCTGAACATCACTAGGGTCACTTTCAATGTGTTCCCCTTGGGAAGCTAGGCACCGACGCCAGGGACTAGTTCACCCATCGAGGCAGTTTTGGAGCGCTATTTCTGGAGCGGTTATCAGAGCTAGTGCTGTTATTTGTCGAGGCCTGACAACTGAGTTCGTGAACTTGCCACCATGCATTTAACATTGATAGCACTGTACGAATAACTGTATTGGAACACCCTCTCTACTCACCTGATCTGGCCCTCAATGGCTTTTTTTCTCTACCTGAAGATAAAGGAAATATTGGAAGGAAGACATTTGATGATATTCAGGACATCAAGGGTAACACAACGACGGCTCTGATGGCCATTCCAGAAAAGGAGTCCTAAAATTGCTTTGACAGGTGGACCAGGCACTGGCATCGGTACACAGCACCCCCAGGGGAGTACTGTGAAGGTGACCGTTGTGATATTCAGCAGTGAGGTACGTGGCACTTTTTCCACCATGAGTTCGTGAACTTAATTGTGGTCCCCCATATGTGTCTTATCAAAACAAAAGAATTCATTTCCACTCTTCTCTGTGGCAATTCGTGAAATGAATGTGCCATGATTTCCGTGTTGACCTATGCTGCGTCCCCGAATACCTGGCATGGAAACGAGTAGTAGAAACTAGGTCCAAGTTCTAAAGGAATCTGTTCCAAGCCCAGGAGAAATGGGCATTTGGGTAAGGACAATTTGAACAATTAAAAATACAATCAAACCACTTAAAAATAGCCACTAGACTGCATTTGTACAACTGGGCTTTTACTCTGGTCACGGGATGGAGAAATGTTTTATTCGCACAAAGTATTCCACTCGGGGACAGTACTGTCATCTTCAGGGACATGCGCAGGCAACAAAATCACCATTGGGAAATTTGCTTTGCTCTGAATCAAACTCTGGGGAACAGGGGACAGACAAGGCAGGAGGGGAGCCAGAGAGAGGGAGGGTAATCTTACTGAACTCATCCAGTGCTGGATGTTAGGAGGGAAATTTGTGTGAGTTTCCGGGTGCCAGAAAAAAGGTCCACAAGCTGGTACCCAGCAGGGCCGGACCTGCTTCAGTGAGTCTGAGTCTCTTTTGACGTCTGGGAAGTAAGCTAGTTTTATTTTCTGCCAGGAGGAGATCATGTGGAAAATTGTTCTAGGACGTTCCCGGCTGTGTGCGAGTTGCTGACAGCGAGAACTAGCTTGGGAACAGGAGGGAGGGAAACCCCAGGGGCCCATCGGAGCACAGGGCTGTCAAATGTGGGGGAAAAGTGTTCTTGGGTCGATGAGCAGATGGAGATGGAAATGGGATAGAAGTGTTATTTCTCCTCTTTTATCCCTTTCTTTCTTTCTTCCTATGTTGCCTAGGCAGTCCTCTCGCCTCAGCCTCCCAAAGTGCTAGGATTACAAGCATGAGCCACTGCACCCGGTCTTGTTTTTCTTTTTCTTTCTTTCTTTCTCTTTTTTTTTTGAGTTGGAGTCTCACTCTGTCATTCAGGCTGGAGTGCAGTGGCACCCTCACGGACACCCCAGGGTCGGCCTGCTGGGCTCCGGCGATCCTTCTGCCTCCGCCTTCCAAGTAGCCGGAATACAGATGTGTGCTACCACACCTGGCTAATTTTTGATTTATTATAAAGATGAGGTCTCGCCAAATTGCCTGGGCTGGTCTTGAACCCACGGGCTCAGGCAATCCACTTGTCTCGGCCTCCCGGAATGCTGGGTTTATAGGCTGAGCCACCGAGCCCGGCCTGTTTTTCTTTTAAATCTAGCATAAACAGAAAATTAACAGAAAAGGAACGTTCTCTCTTTCCTTCCTTCTTTCTTTCTTCCTTCCTTTCTTTTTTTTTTTTTGAATTGGAGTCTCACTCTGTCACCCAGACTGGAGTGCAGTGGCCGCTCCTGGCCACCGCAGCCTCGCCTGCTGGGCTCCGGCGATTCTTCCGCCTCAGCTTTCCGAGTAGCCAGAATTACAGGCATGTGCCACCACGCCCGGCTGATTTTTTGATTTATTGTAGAGATGAGGTCTCGCTGCCCAGGCGGGTCTCGAACCCACGGGCTCAGGCAATTCACTCACCTCAGCCTCCCAAAGGCGCGGGATTACAGGCTGAGCCACCGAGTCCGGCTTCTTTCTTCCTTTCTTTGAGGCAGGGTCTCCCTCTGTTGCCTAGGTGGGAGTACAGCGGCAGGATCATAGCTCACTGCAACCTTGATCTCCTGGGCTCAAGTGATCCTTTCGCCTCAGCCTCCTGAATACCTGGAACTACAGGCATGCACCACCACATCAGGGTAATTTTTTTAGAGATGGGCTCTTACTAAATTGCCCAGGCTGGTCTGGAACTCCTAGGCTCAAGCAATCCTTCTGTCTTGGCCTCCCAAAGCGCTGGGGTTATTGGCCTTTTTCCTTTTAAAGCATGAAAGCTGATCTCAACCCCAGGTAGAAGGGTGGCATTTGCTCATCCTGGGACGTGGCTCCATCTTCTTTAGAAACATCTACTGCTCACAGAGCAGAGACCCAGGACTCCGGTGCTGGTCCTCGTGAAGTTGGACGCGTCACCCAGCTCTCTCCCTGCTGTTCCCTGTGGGGTGTTTCGCCCCTACTGTGTGCAGGTCCTTCTCTGTTCTTCCCCATGTTCCAAACCAGGTGTTTGGGGCGAAATCTCCATGTGCCTTTGGGGCAGGAGAGACTCTGGGGACTCATCCCACCCTGGCTGGGTGACCAGTTGCTTAACTTTTCTGCTTTTCTGAGCCTGTTTCCTATCTGCATGACTGGAGAGCGGCAGAACTTCCCCGTGGGGCAGGTGTAAGGACTGCAGGGGTGACAGCAGGCTGCTTGGCATGCCCAGGCCACTTGCTCTTACCTTGTCTATAATTTTGGAGACTCAGTCGCAGAGGAGGAGCTGGGGTTTCCAAATGAAAGGATTGACTCTGCTTGGGACCTTTCTATCCTTGGGGAGCCCCCACTGCTTTGTGTTAATATTCTTCTGGGGTGCCACGCTGAAGGCCTGCCCTAGAGTGAAGCTCCTGGCGGCCAGCTTCCCTTAGCTAAGCTAGTTGTGTGCTGCAGGAAACACCCCAAAATGCCTGCCTTCTGCTCACTCAGTTCCATTTTTTTTTTTGAGTTGGAGTCTCACTCTATCACCCAGGCTGGAGTGCAGTGGCACACATAGCCACCGCAGCCTCTACTTGCTGGGCTCAGGTGATCCTTCCGCCTCAGTCTTCCGAGTAGCCCCGAACTACAGACGCGCTACCACGCCCGGCTAATTTCTGATTTATGGTAGAGACGAGGTCTCACCAAGTTGCCCGGGCTGGTCTCGAACCCACAGGCTCAGGCAATCCACTCGCCTTGGCCTCCCAAAGTGCTGGGATTACAGGCTGAGGCACCGAACCGGCCTTCACTCAGTTCTAAGTGAACCGAAAGCCAGCGCCTGCCCTTGAGGAGTTTATATTCTGGCTGGGAAGGCTATGAGCACACCAAGGCATCCATACACAGCAGAAAAAGAGGGCCGAGGGCTAGGAAGGGAAGGAAGGAGGCTACTGCTGCTTCAGGGACCAGCCAGGTGGCATTTGAAGGGAAGGCAGTGAGGACCCAGTGACCAGTGATGCAGCTCTCGGGGGAAGAGACTTCCAGGAAGGGAACATTGACAGAGACTCTTTGCTTGGCTAAAGGTCAGGCTTTTGAACCTTCTCCTAGGTTCCTCTGTACCTTTTCTTGTCAAATCCAGTTTTACCAAAGGCTCCTAAGTCAGTTCGGCCAGAAACCCCCTCCCCCATCCTCCATGTCCCATCACCCTGGCTGTCTGATGGATTCTTCTTCCTCCACTGAGTCCCCAGGCCTTGCCTTCAGCAAGAATCTTGTTAGGTTGGGTTAGACAGACTCTCCCTCAACCCTGAGGTTTCCTCTTAGTAACTTTCCACCCACTGATCTCCTTCCGGTTCCTCAGCTGTAAATTGTCCCCCCATACCTTTACCTGTCGTGACGGTCCTGAATAAAGTCCGTCATACCTTGTTTTAACAAGTAACACTGAATATTTTTTTTCTTGAACTACAGCAAGGAGATACTGTATTAATTTGCATTCATTGATATTTCGCCTGGAGTGCCAACTTGATCCAAGGCTTAATTGATTATTACATTTGCGGAGCTTCCAATTCCCATGTACTTGCATGTTTAAAAAGAATGTTTAAAAGACAAAGGAACATGCTGGGCCTTGAGTGGGAGAGATGTCTGTCCCTGGCTCAGCCCCAGAAAGACGACCACCACCGGGGCTGCCCAGGCCAATTCACTGCTTGTCACGGGAGCCAGTCTGGCCAACTGAGTCAAAACAGGGGCCCTGGAAGCTGTCAGCTCAGGGCTTGTGGGCTGCCCATGTGGGCTCAGTCTAATCACAGCAGCCTTTAGAAGTGGAAGAAGAAGGCAGATGAATAGGTCACAGATGGATCGATGCGAGAAGTGAGAGAGATTCTAAGCATGAGTGGGACCAACCAAACATTAAACTTTGAAGATAGAAGAGCCAGGAGTCCCGGACTGTGAGTATAGCCCTTAGGTGAGAGCTACTGAGGCTGTTTGGCCCCATATTCCAGGCCCACAACTGCAAGCGACTGAATTCTGCCAACCCCCACCCCGAGTGAACGAGAAAATGGATTCTCCCGTGGGGTGTCCAAAAAGGAGCGCCGTCGCCAACACCTGGCATCAGCCGGGTGAGACCTGCAGCTGAGCTTCTGACCTACAGAACTGTCAGACAATACAACTGCATTGTCTAAGCCACAAAGTGTTTCCCACTGTCAGCAACTCACACACAACTGAGAGTGTTCTAGAGCAATTTTCCACATGATTTCCCCCTGGCAGAAAAATAAAACTAGCTTACTTCCCAGACGTCACAAGCCAAAAGATACAACAGAACATGCATGCAGAGGCTGATGCATTCAGCACCAGGTCCCAACAGGCTTCCTGCTCTCATTCAGGCATGCTCCCCACTTTTGAATTGCCAGGCAACTGTCTGGTTTGTCTGGGCCCAAGGAGGGGTCCTTTAGCCGTGAGACTTGTGCTTTTTTTCTTTGTTTTTCTTTGTTTTTTTTTTTGAGTCAGAGTCTCACTCTGTCACCCGAGCAGAAGTGCAGTGGCATGCTCACAGCCACCACAGCCTCAAACTGCTGGGCTCAGGCGACCCTTCCGCCTCAGCCTTTCAAGCAGCTGGAACTACAGGTGCACACCACCACGTCTGGCTAATTATTTATTTATTTATTTATTGAAGAGACGGGGTCTCGCCAAGTTGCCCAGGCTGGTCTCAAACCCCTGGACTCAGGCAATCCTCTTGCCTCCACCTTCCAGTGTTGGGATTACAGGCGTGAGCCACCGCACCCGACTGACTTTCACTTTCAAAACCCAGCAGTCCTGGAGAACCGGGGTGAGCTGGTCATTGTTAAGGAAAGAGGTCTGCCCATGGGAGAGGATGTGCTCGGAGTTTGAGTATCCCAGATTGCTCCATGAAATGTTCTCCTGCAAATTAGTGAGCTGATACTTGGCACTGAACTCTGGCTGCCTTGTGAACTTGGTGACACGGTGACAAGCACGTCCAGAGCCTCACAATCCTCACCAACTTGATTGGTGACAATGGCCTTTTGCTGTTTGAACTTGGATTTTTCTGATTACTTGTGAGGTCACATTTAAATATGCATATTATCTATTTGTATTTCTCTTCCAAACTGATGTTCTCTGGGGGTTTCAGGACTTTTCTATGATTATTTTTTAAATTTTTAAAAAATAGAATCCCTTCTTTTGTCTAATGATTTAAGTGTGCAATACTGTTATTATTCCATACAACTTGGAAATTGCAGAAGAGTACACAGAAGACAGACAAATAAGCCTTAACCCTACTCCCCAGAGAGAGCTCCTGATAGCATTTAGGGTATTTCTTTCTGGAGTCTCAAAGTTGAAGGATATGTGTTATGGATTGAATGTTTTTGTCCCCTCTGAATCCACATGCTGAAATCCTCACCTCCACAGGGATGGTATTAGGAAGCGAGGCCTTTGGAAAGTGATTAGGTCAAGAGGGTGGGATTCTCTTGATTGGGATTAGTGCCCTTATAAGAGACCCCAGAGACTCTCTTACTATGTGAGGACATAGCACAAAAATGGTCATCCATAAAATCGGAAGAGGGCCTTCACCAGACACCGAATCAGCCCGCATCCTGATCTTGGACTTCCTCGCCTCTAGAACTGTGACGATGAAATGTCTGTTACTTAAACCACTCAGTCTGGGGCGATTTGTTACAGCCATCTGAACGGACTAAGACACTCTGTAAATTCAGCTCAGTGGGTCCAGAGGTGTATGAATTTTATCTTAGTAAGCAACTTTGCCTATCTTTAACTTTTGCAGCCGGGTTCGGTGGCTCAGCCTGTAATCCCAGCGCTTTGGGAGGCTGAGGTGAATGGATTGCCTGAGCCTGTGGGTTCGAGACCCGCCTGGGCAACTTGGCGAGACCTCATCTCTACAATAAGTCAAAAAATGAACCAGGCGTGGTAGCGCGCGCCTGTAGTTCCAGCTACTTGGAAGGCTGAGGCGGGAGGATCGCCAGAGCCCAGCAGGTCGAGGATGCGGTGGCCGAGAGCGGCCACTGCACTCTAGTCTGGGCGACTGAGTGAGACTCCAACTCAAAAAAAAAAAAACAAAAAAAACACTTTTGCTCCTTTTCAGTAGTGGGGAAGTTGAGTCAAATAAGTGGACACCTTTTTTCTTAGCGAGCACAAAAAGTGTCAGTAAATTAACTTCCACCTCACACTTGCTCCTTCCTCTTCCTCTAAGACGTGTCAATAAAAACTATCAGAAAAGACTCCAGGTGTCCTTCCCTCCCTCTCTGGGCCTGGCCCTTCAGCTCTAAATGTAGATGTCTGGGGAGAGGGTCCATAAGGTCACCCTCAGCATCAACTCAGTCCCTCTGTGATGGATTCCACGTCAGCCCCGAGTCCCCACTTCACGCTTACCTTTGCAGAGGACTCAATAGACCAGCTGTCGTCAAACCCTTGGCAAAAGATGGTGGCCAGCCTCCTATCCAGGTCCTGAATCTTGGTCTCAAAGTCGGCATAATCATAGTCAAAACTCTAAAAGTAAATGGAAACTCCAGCCTTGGATTCGGCACACAGAGCAAGCTGAGGGCTCTCACTACAACCTCCCTTCCTGCCGAGGAGAGGAGCGAGTCCCTGCTGAACTCGCTCTTTTGTTGTGGGGACTGCTCTGTGTGTCCATTTCACAGTGTTGGGCTCTCCCGGCACACACTTTCTCCTGCACCCTCCCACCCTTTGGGCTCCCACCCACCCATCCATGCCTGAGGATGTACCGGATCTCCGGGGTCCAAGGGGTCGTATTTGCACTCAGCAAAAACCTTCACTAACTCAAAGACCTCGTCGTAAATCTGAGTCACCAGTTTTCCGAGGATGTTTCCCCTCACTCCCCCGAGCTCGATTTTCTCTAGCTTCAGAAACTCAATAGCTGTTTTATAAAGATCCTAGTGGAGAGACAAATACATGTAGTTGATCATCTTCATAACCCAACTCACAGTTCAGTTACAGCTGGGTGCGGTGACTCACGCCTGTAGTCCCAGCACTTTGGGAGGCCAAGGCAGGAGGACTGCTTGAGCCCAGGAGTTCGAGACCAGCCTGGGCAACATACTGAGCCCTCATCTCTATAAAAAAAATTTTTTTAACTAGCTGGACCTGGTGGAATATACCTGTAATCCTAGCTATTTGGGAAGCTGAGGTGAAAGGATCTCCCAAGCCCAGGAGGTTGAGGCTGCAGTGACCAGTGATTGTGCCGCTGTACTCCAACCTGAATGACAGGGTGAGACCCTGACTCAGAAAAAAAAAGTGTCTAGTTACAAGACTAGCTCTGACCCAGCTAGAAGGATGGGGAAGCAACCCCCACTACCAGGAGACATAGCCATAATGGAGGGGGTGCCCTCTGTTTTTCTTTGTTGATGTTCTTTAAACGGATGTTCCGTCCTATACAGAAAAAGGGGATGCAAACCATCTTTTTAAGGAGAAGGAGCTGGAGAGGATGAAGGTTAGGACTCTGTCCTGACCCTACATTGGCCTAAATAAGTAGACCACACTTTTCTGGGATCTCAATTCCTCCTTGGCTGGAAGCAGTGGGAAAGGTGCTGGGAGGTTTCGGGTGCTCTTTCTAGGCTTTAAACTCTCTGCCACCTGGAAGATCATTTTGCATGAAAAGTCCCTCCCTGAAGATGTTCCCAGAGGACAGACACATGTTTAGAAACTCTACTTCTTCTGAGGGATGGCTCACACTCCCTTCTCCTTTAGGTTTCCAGCAGCTCACTTTCCCGTCTGTGCCTCTTGTTCCTGCACGTAATCCCAGTCTAGCCCAAGCCGTTCACCGATGCTGTGTTTCCCCAAGATCTCCAGGGCTCCTTAGGACATTCCTGCACGTCCCTCTGAGCACAGTGGCGTTTAGAACTGAAGATGCTGCTATGGAATTGGCACCCCTCTCCTGGAGCCCGGGATGTATGAAGCCACAAGACCAAAGCAAACATAGGGAAAAGCACAAACAGAGCATGCCGGGAATTCTCAGGCTCTTCTGCTCCGTGAGGGGGACACAGTCAGCCAAGGCTAGTCCAGCTGGCTTGACCCATGTGGCAGGGGGTGGACAGCAAAGCCATTCCCCTCCTCCAAAGTCCCACTGCCCAGAAGCTTCATCCTGATTCTGAATGTATAATGTAGGAACTAACAGCTACTCGGCCGGAAACTTGACTGTGACCCCTGTGTTCTCAGTCTGGGAGATTTCAGGTATGAATCTATGCTCTGTGATTGGAATTTCAGAGTCCTAAGTTGGAGCCTTCCTCCTCTGCCTCCCAGAGGCTGTGTAGGAGAGCCAGACAGGCCTTTCCCAATCCAGTGCTAACATGTCCGTTCTAAAATCAGCACTCAGTGGTTCCACAACGAATTTCTCCTCCTCTTTTTATGATGTGTGTTTTATGTGCAAAGGGTTTTGGTTTTTTTTTTAAATCACACCATGCAGAAGATTACAAAAAGAAAAGCAAAACTCTCATGCCCCACCTGTCTCCACCCCTCTGCTCTTCTCCCCAAAGTAAACCATATTGAACAATTATATGTTTTAATTTGCTACAGGTCACTCCATGTATTCACATGGTGCTTCTACAGGGTCCCTCTTAAGTCTTCATTTGTAACAATCCAGTCTTGCCAAGTGACAATGCCCTTGGCCTGCAGCCCTCCTGAAGACGGTGCTTGACTGTTCATCACAGAAGGCACCGACTGCCAGAAGCAACCAGAATGCTTCTTGACTGACATCACCAGGCACAGAGGAGGCTGCCCCAAGACTCAGCTTCCCCCTCAACATAGGTGTTTGGGCCTGGCTTTTATTTTCCCCACTGGGTGATTATTCCAAAGGGGGCATGGGAGATGCAGCTCTCCTACGGTAAGGGCAGTCTGGGATGTGGAGGGGAAGATGGAGGAGATTTTGTTTTTACCTCAATGGTCTGGATGCGGTGGAAGAAGGAATTCATTCTGGAAAACACTAGGGAAGAAGGGAACTCCCAAGGCACAGGCTTTTTGTCCTTCTAGGAGAGAGAGAGAGAGTCAGTCCTTTTTTGGGGGTGGGGGAGAACGAGAGGGGGGCCAAAGAGAGAGGAAGAGAGAGTGAGAAGGAGGAAGAGAAAGATAGAGGAGTGAGAGGGAGGGAGAGAGAGGAAGAGGGAAAGGGAGAGAGGGAGAGAGACTGTGTTTGTTTCAAATATTCCCACTCATTCAAGCAGATGACACATAAACGTGGTCTTGCTCTGCCTTGGTCCTTACTCTTTGGACCAGGAGGTACCTTGAAGAAAAGCTTTATGTTCGTGCAGCAGAAGTCGTAGGTCTGGTAGAGCTCCTTCAGGACGTTCACAGACAGGGAGATGAGAATCAAGACTTCCTCTATCTCGCCTTGCAAGCCTTTCAGCACTTCGTCTGGATTCAGGAAGGTCCGTGTCTGGGCAAAAGAGACGGCAGGCATCCCCAAACTCCCATGAGCCATCTGGGATGACATCCAGGGAGACCGTCCGCGAGGCTGATTAGAGATATTCCACCATGGGTTGGTGATCTGTTCTGGTGATCTGTTCTTCTGACACATGGACGGTCCCTTGGGCTGTGGCCCCACCCATGTGCCCCCTGCTGGGCTGTTCTGAGGGGACTGAGCTGCCTCCCTTCTTTGGCCCCTCGTCCACTGCCAAGGCAACGGCAAAAAGGGATTTGGGTCACAGGGGCCCTCAAGGGACAGAGATCCACAGTGCCCTCTGGTCCTGCAGATTCGGCCACAAACATAAATTTTATATGCAACGGAGGTTGCAGCCCTTCAACTCAAAAGCTTGTGGCTAGAGAGTGGGAAAACAAAGAAAGAAAGGAAGTCTTTTGAGGGAGATGGGGGGTGGTTCAGTGTAGGGCCAGACAAACCCCACTGCGTACCCACTGAGTCTTGGGGTGCAGGGACCCTTGGGACAGTCTCCTGCTCTGTCTCCCTGCTCTCTCTTTCCTCCCACCATGCCCAGGTCCTGGGAGAACTCCAGGAGCCACCAGGAGGGCTCAGCTTCCATGTGGGGCCAGAAAATGCCACGCTGACACCTTAGCCTGTTTTTAAACTGCTGGGAACACAGCAGAGAAATAGAGCGAACTGGGGAGAGACCCTCGTTGGGAGGGAAGGAAGGTGGCCTGCAGGCCGGGGGAGAGTTACCATCTCGATGATCTGGTTGCAGAACTCCTGCAGTATGACAATGATCCTGGAGGGCGTGTTGTAGTGCTTGGAGGTGGCCCAAATGAAGCCGATGGTGTCCAGCACTTTGGCAATGAAGGTGGGGAGCTGGGGAGAGACAGGCCCAGGGGCACTAGAGCGTGCTGGCCTCTGCACCTACCACGCGTCCCAGCCCTCCCCTTCCCACAGTTCACTGTGCCTCCAGGGAGGGTACCCAAGGAGGAGGGGAGCGACAATGACAGCCAAGGAGCTCACAGCCCCCCGCACCCCAAGACGTGAGACCCCCCACTCCTTCAAAGTGAGCTTTCCCTGGTGAACGCACTGCTGTAAACTCAGCCTGTTCCATCTCCTCCAACAAGATCCGCAGGGGTTTCAAATAGAGAACGATGTCAGTGGCTTCCTTCAGACCTGCCGATGACAAGAACAAGCGCTCATGGATAAGGGAGTGGAAATTGGTCCGAAGTGATGACAGGACAGCTCTGTGTGTTTATTTTGTTTATTTTTATTTTTTATTTTTTTAGAGATAGGATCGTGCTATGTTGGCCAGGCTGGTCTTGAACTCCGGGCCCAAGAGATACTCCTGCCTCAGCCTCCCAAAGTGCTGGGATTACAGGCGTGACCCACCACGCCCAGCCTATGTGTGTTTCTTGACACCTGCTCCTTCAAGAAATGGGATCATTCTCCAAAGGAGGGGGCTGAGGAAGCTTTTGGGGGTGGTTGGAGGGGTAGACGTATGCCCACAGGGTTGGCAACACGCCTGCCTCTGCCCCCAAAGGCACAGATGGCTCATGGGGGACTCAAGGGCCAGTCACAGGCTCACCCTCAGTGACGTTCACATAAACATTTTGCAGGGCTGGCCAGTAGCAGCTTTTGGCTTTTTCCAGGATCTCAACTATCTTGTTCACTTTGGGTCTGTTTAGCTGAGAAAAAGAGAAGATCAGACTTTCACTGAACGGGCCAACCTAAGGGGAGACCAACCCGACCAGCCAGCTGCTGAAGCCGTGGAATGTATGTAGCCTCTTGGGGCTCCTGGGAGGTCGGCACCAGGAGGCTGAGAGCCGTCCCAGGTCGCCCGCTGCTGAGCGATGGGGGTGCTCAGCCCTCCAGTTTGGGAGGAGAGGCCCTACCTGCTCGTGGATGCACTTGAGGTTGGTCAGTCGGGCATCCCAGAACTCGAACTCGACGCGCGGCAGGGGGTGCAGCCCATCCAGCAGGGCCTGGGCAGAATCTTTGCTCAGCACGTCCCGGATTTGGTGGGACCAGTCGATGATGATGGTTTCGATGGTGTGCAGGAGAGAGTTGTCCAGCGAAGAGGTGATCCTGCCGGGCAGATGGCAGGGCGGATGCTTGCATGGCCATGCATTCGCAGGTCCCACTGAACTCTGTCCCTACTAGGAGGGAATCCGTCCCTCCCCTCAGCCGTCCCCCGACAGACCCAAATCCACCAGCAGCAGCACCAGGTCTGGTCTCAGGACCCCGGTGCCTTCCAGCTACCTCTGGGAGGCTGGAGAAGTTCCTGAGTCTCCTGGCAAGGAAGAGATCCCAAGCAGAGCAGACAGGTGTGGTCAGAGGTGCCAGTGCCGGAGGCACTTGCCTCCAAGGAAAGGAAGAGGAGTGAAGACTCTAGAGTAAGCCCAATTCAAGACGGTCGGAGTCTCAGAGTACAGTGGCACCATCATGGATCACCGCAGCCTCGAACACCTGGGCTCAGGTGGTCCTTCTCTCTCAGCCTCCTGAGTAGCTGCCTCCCAAGTACAGGCGAATGCCACCATACCCAGCGTATCTTTTTATTATTTTTTTTTATAGAGACGAGAGTTCTCTATGTTTCCTAGGCTGGTCTCGAACTCCTGAACTCAAGCAATTCTCCCTCCTTGGCCCGGCCATTCTTATTGGAGCCACCACAGGGCATGGTGTTGGGGGCTTAGTGAAGAGTCCGTGGAGGACTTGGCCCTATGAGCCCCCAGGAGCAGTCGCCTTCACATGTGCGTGTGCGGGACAAGTTCATGGCGAGAGTCTCACATACCAGGGTGGTTGCAAATGATGGCCGGGCAGGCACGAGGGGACATCTTGGAGTCCCCTGGGCTTCCCAGGGCCTCTGGGGCACCACAGCCTCTACGCAGACTTGCATCTACCCACTGAAAATCCTTCCACTCCTGCTCACTGCCTCTCAATCCTGCATCTTAAAGCTGAGCATCCTATCCTGGCCATGTCGACAGGCGTGACACCTTCTACAGGCCGTGTGGTGACTGTGTGATGGGGGAGGGGGTCATGGGTGCCAGAGGTGGAGTCCCAGGGGCTCCCCTGCCCCTTCCCGCCCTGGTACCATTTGCCTCAGACTCAGCACCACCGAAGGGCACCACCCTGCCTTTGTGTGTTTCACTGGCCTTAGACACAAAGCCGCTTTGCGGTGAAAGAGCTCACCCCGGCAATGTCAGATGCTGCGTCCCAACCAGCAACAGCGGGAGCGGGGCCCACCCACCTCTCCACGGACTCCAGTGCGCCGTCCAGACTCCCCAGGTGCTCTGGGATGGGCAGCAGGGTTTTCCCCTTGACCTTGCCACTCATAACAAACATTTCGTTCTTCAGCTTGTGGACTTGCTTTACGATGTCTTCGGACACCACCCGGGGCCATCTGTCCATGTTCTCTCTCTGGTTCAGCAGAGAATAGAGGACCTAAAAGGAGATACTTCTGTTGTTCTGTCTGTCTCTTCACCACCCTGGTGACCCGGAGAATCCAGGTCTCCCAGGGGATTCAGAAGACTGCGGTGTCTGAAATCCTGGGGGAAATGGTTCCTTTTTCTAGAAGGTGGGACTGGTCATGGTGTTTAGACCAAGGGCAGCTCAGCTTGCCTGCTTTGTAGTGGCAGAGCCATCTCCAAGAAGGGGGACCTGACCCTTGCAACCATAATACACTCCTTCTGAAAGCGAATGTGAGGTGCTAGGTGCTGCCTAGGAGTGCTGTGATGGCTTATACTGTGTCCCCCTGCAAATCCATGTGCTGAAATCCTAACCTGCAGTACCTCAGAATTGGACTATATTTGGAGATAGAGATAATTAAGTTAAAATGAGGTCGCTAGGCTGGGCCTCAGTCCAACATGACTGCATTCTTGTAAGGAGAGATTGGGACACAGACACACACAGAGAGACAGCTGTGTGAGAACACAAGGAGAAGACGGCCACTCCCAATCCAAGAAGAGAGGCCTTGGAGAAAACCAACCCAACCAATCCCTTCACCTTGAACTTCTAACCTCCAGAACCATGAGAAAATAAACGCAGGCCGCCAGGCTCGGTGGCTCAGCCTGTAATCCCAGCACTTTGGGAGGGCGAGGCGAGTGGGTTGCCTGAGTTTGCAGGTTCAAGAGCAACCTGGGTAATTGGCGAGACCTTGTCTCTACAATGAATCAAAAATCAGCTGGGCATGGTAGCGCATGCCTGCAGTTCCAGCTACTTGGAAGGCTGAGACAGAAGGATCACCGGAGCCCAGCAGGTCGACCCTGGGGTGGCCGTGAGTGTGCCACTGCACTCCAGCCTGGGCAACGGAGTGAGACTCCCACTCAAAAAAGAAAAGAAAAGAAAAGAAATGCCTGTTTCACAAGGCGGGGACATGATTCCCCATTCTGCAGCTGAGGAAAGTGATGACGAGGAGGGCTGAGGAACTCTGACTCTGGTGGGCTGACTTCCCAGAGCGTGCCCCTTCCTCCACGGCACCTACCCAGAGTGACACTTGCAGGGAGTGACTCTGGGAAGGAGGCAGGACAGCCGAGGGATGCATTAAATAGCACCCCACTTTTTCCCTGTTTTTACTCAAAATTGGAGAACCTATCTACTGGTACTCGATAACCCACACTTTCCCAAGCCTCAGGCAGCAACTATACCCAGCACAGGACAGTGGTTCTCAGGACATTGGGAGAGAATGAGGCCACGACACAGCATCACCTGGGAGTGTTATCAGAAAGCCGTCCATCTGGCAGGTGAAGTGGGCGGGCCTGAGCGCCTGCATTTCCAACCAGCCCCCAGGTGACGCTTGCCGCTGTTGATCCAGGCCCCAGCTCCAAGCAGCAGGGTCCCAGGCCACTCATGCAAAGTCTGAGGAACAAAAATTGCTTCTCCTGAGCTCTGGACCCCCTGACTCTAGCCTAGACGCACACACCTCTTCTACCACCGCAATCAGCTGGTCCACAGGTGTGGGACTGATATCCCCGTAGAGGAGGCTGGCCTTGTAGTTGTCCTTGTTGATATTCTCGGGCTTTTTCTTGATGAAGTAAACCCCTTTGAGCTTGAGTGACTCAGGGAAGCCCAGGCAGGGGATGATCATGCCAGCGGTGTTGAGTGTCATCACCAGGACCAAGACGTCGGGCTTTTCAAAGAATTCATTGAACAAGGCCATGTTGTCCTCAGCTCCGATCATCTTGTTCCACTTGTCTGGCTTGAATTTTAGGAAGATGGTAGCTACTTCCTCCAAATAATCTAGTCTGACGTCTGATGCCGTCATCTTGACCTCGTCTTATACCACAGTTGGCTGTGAAGTGAATAGAAACACAGATGCAAAACTGTTTCTTGGGCTTCTCCATTTCCCACCCAGTCCTTGTGACATCTCTTTTCTAAACTGAGCAAGAGAAAACAGATTTTACATGAATATAGTGTTTTTAGCTGTGGATGGGATGGGGGTGGGGGAGAGGGGACAAGGGAGTCGTGTCTGTGTGCTCTGGCTGGACACCTGCCCTGCCCTCCCATGGAGTGTCTTCCTACAATCTAGGAGGTGTGCAGCCCCTGTATTTCTGAGGGAACCAAGGACTGCTCAACTCCTTTGGGGGCCGGACGGCCAGGTCTGGTTTGCTCCGGTGTGATTGACGGCGTCAGAAGCTTGCACAAGCTCAGCCTTTGGTCAGACCAAAACTATTGTTTTTGAGATTGCAAAAATCTAGCTGGGTGTGATGGCTCACACCTGTAATTCCAGCACTTTGGGAGGTGGAGACGAGAGGATGACCTGAGCCCAGGAGTTCAAGACTAGCCTGGGCAACTTGGTGAGACCTCGTCTCTACAATAAGTTAAAAAATTAGCCGGACGTGGTGGCGCACATATGTGGTTATAGCTCCTTGGAAGGCTGAGGCGGAAGGATCACCCGAGCCCAGCAAGTTGGAGCTGCAGTGGCCATAAGCATGCCACTGCACTGCACACTGGACAGCAGAGTCTCTGACTCAAAAAAAAAAAAAAAAAATCTGCTGTTTCCCCAAAGATACTTCTTCTATGGAAGAGGTTCTATCTCACCCTGACCACTATATTAAGGCAAAACAACTACATAGTGGGCAGTGGTAACAGATGGGACGTCATTCAAATGACTTGGGACTTATTCAGGCCACCACGTTTCTCTGTGAAAATACACAATAGTGAGTGACGAACCATGGTGATGTGGGAGCAAAACTGTGTGATTCGGGCGTATCTGTGAGCAGAAAGGGGACACCAGCGGGTTCCTTAGCAGCTAAGAAGAGCACCACGTGGCATTTATGGGGCACACCCCATTTTCCAGGTACCCGCGAGGGCTCTGTGCACGTTGCTGACTCATCTCCACCTGGGTTCTCCGAGATCCAGAGAAGCAGCCTGTCCTCGTTTCACAGGTGGGATCGGGAGTACCAGGGAAGCCCTGACGTTACTGTGAGTCTTCCCGAGCTGGTCCCACTGCTGGGATGGAAGGAAGTGTCCTCTGGTACGTTGATTTTATGGATTTGGGCTTTTTCAAAATCAGCTTTTCTTCCAAGAACAGATCAGGTGGGCTCCCTCCCAAACCATATCGTGGGTGGTTTGCAAGGCCCCAGTGCCCCACAAGTCTCTCTGGCAATCAGCATGTCTTACCCTAGTCCCAATTAACAACAAGCATTGTCCGGCCAGGCACAGTGGCTCAAGCCTGTAATCCCAGCACCTTGGGAGGCTGAGGCGAGAGGATTGCCTGAGCTCAGGGGTTCGAGACCAGCCTGGGCAACTTGGTGAGACCTTGTCTCTACAATAAATCAAAAAATAAGCCAGGCATGGTAGCACATGCCTGTAGTTTCAGCTACTTGGATGCCTGAGGTAGAAGGATGGCCTGAGCCCAGCAGATCGAGGTTGCAGTGGCCATGAACGTGCTACTGTACTCCAACCTGGGCGACAGAATGAGACTTATCAACTCAAAAAAATAAAATAACGTTGTTCCATGTGATGCTTCTGGAGGAGGTGGGGCAGCTTTTCAGGGAAGTGGTCCCTGTTGGGGCCCTGGGGTCTCAACAGGAGAGGAAGCCAGGGCTGGGAGCTTCCAAGAAGCCCATGGGCGGAAACAGGTTTGCTCTAGAGTCCAGATTGGGAGCACAGCCACTGCTGGGGTGACTGGTGTCTGCTGTCTGCAGGACCCTGGGTCCCCACTTCTGTCCTCTGGAGACCCCCAGCTTAACCTCCAACCCCCCAACATGGCTGAGGGCTGCTCACCAGC
Organism: Carlito syrichta; assembly: GCF_000164805.1. Taxonomy (NCBI): domain Eukaryota; kingdom Metazoa; phylum Chordata; class Mammalia; order Primates; family Tarsiidae; genus Carlito; species Carlito syrichta. The sequence goes on along the minus strand of NW_007257477.1, from coordinate 1,271,963 downwards.
TTAAGACAAATGGCTGTTCCAGTCACAAGCACTGTGCACTGATGGGCAGCTCTTTCCCAAACCAAGAAAGAAAATGGCTCCCTTCCCTTGAGGGACTCCAACTGCCACAGAACTTCTGGATGTCTCCTTGGGGTACCTGGGACATCTAGAACCTTCTCCTTGGGACCCATGTCACTGGTGGTTTTGCAGCAAATGAGCACCCAAACAACATCTGCCACAATGGAAAAGTTGCTAGACTGTAATATTTTAAACTCAAATGAACAGATATAGGAAGAAAAAGAAAATGATGAATATGGAAGTGGGGGCCAGGGGGTCTAAGGGATATTTATTCAACTATCGACTATTTAACCACGTTATTAGGAATAACAGTTAAGCTTTAGAACTAGAATTTATGGCATATGGAGGGATTCCCCCTCTCAAAAAACGGAATTTATTTATTTTAAAATGTGTATTTATTTTTACATGTATAAACTTCAGTCACCTTCAAAGTACTCTATGTTTGGTGCAATACACTGACTAAGATGTTTGGGTTTTTTTCCACTGTTAAAAACAGTGTTGAACTTTTTCAATTTTGATGTTTTTCAGTGTTTCTGTCCTTTTTTTTTTTTTAAACCCCCCTACCTCTTCCACATTGGCCAAATATTTCCCTTTGAGGACGTTTTTCATTCAGAGAAACAAACAAAAAAAAGCCACTCGGGGTGAGATGGGGTAAATAGGGTGGGTAGGGCATGGAGGTCACACCATTTGGGGTCAAAAACTGCTGAACACTCAGCGCAGTGTGGGCAGGTGTGCTTGTAAAACACCCATCATGAGATGGACAAGCACACTGAAAGAACCACCAGGGCCAGGTGTGGTGGCTCAGGCCTATAATCCCAGCACTTTGGGAGGCTGAGGTGAGAGGATTGCCTGAGCCCGCAGGCTGGAGACCAGCCTGGGCAACTTGGCGAGACCTTATCTCTGCAATAAATAAAAAAATTAGCCAGGTGTGGTAGCCTGTAGCTCCGGCTACTTGGAAGGCTGAGGTGGAAGGATTGCCTGAACCCAGTGGGTAGAGGCTGCGGTGACCGTGAGCGTGCCACTATACTCCAACCTGGGCAACGGAGTAAGACTCCAACTCAAAAAAAAAAAAAAGAAACAACCTCCAAAAAAGAATTCACTGGAGTTGAACGCAGCCTCTCACAACAATGCTAGCTAGCACACTGCTGCCAATGCGTTCCTAGAGCACTTTCCTAGTGGGGGAAACCTATACTGTAACGGCCTGGCCTCCAAAAAATAATTCCGGGTTTTTTGGTTTTTTTTTTTTTGAGTTGGGTCTCACTCTGTCGCCCAGGCTGGAGTGCAGTGGCCGCTCCCGGCCACCGCAGCCTCGACCTGCTGGGCTCCGGTGATCCTTTCACCTCAGCCTTCGGAGTAGCTGGAACTACAGGCATGCGCTACCACGCCTGGCAAACTTTTTTTTATATTTATTGTAAAGATGAGGTCTCACCAAGTTGCCCAGGCGGTATGTAGAAATCATAAGAAATTCATAAAATAACCAGTAAAGCTAATAAAAGAGTTCAACAAGTTTGCAGTGTACAAGATCAATATATGAAAATTAATTGTGTCTCTATATACAAGCAATGCACAACCTGATGATGAAATTAGCAAACACTTTACAATAATATTAAAATAATTTTATTTACAATCTCATCAAAAAGAATAAAATACTTAGGAATAAATTTTTTAAAAATAAGTGTAGGGCATCCCCCTTGGGTCCCCTCCCACTGTGGGAGCTTTTCTGTTCTCTTAATAAATCCTGCTTTCAAAAAATAAAAATAAATACGTGTAAGACTTCTTTTTTTTTTTTTTGAGTTGGAGTCTCACTCTGTCGCCCAGACTGGAGTGCAGAGGTCGCTCCCAGCCACTGCAGCCTCGACCTGCTGGGCTCCGGCGATCCTTCCGCCTCAGACTTCCAAGTAGGCGGAATTACAGGCACGCACTACCACGCCCGGCTGATTTTTGATTTATTGTAGAGATGAGGTCTCACCAAGTTGCCCAGGCAGGTCTCAATCCCGTGGGCTCAGGCAATTCACTCACCTCAGCCTCCCAAGGCACGGGATACAGGCTGAGCCACCGAGCCCGGCAAGTGTAAGACTTCTACACTGCAAACTGCAAAACATCATTGAAAGAAATTAAATAACACCTACATTAATGGAAAGGCATATTGTGCTTATGGTTTAGAAGACCTAACATTGTTAAGATTACAATTCTCCTCAAATTGATCTACAGATTCAACACAATCCCTATCAAAATTCCAGCTGCCTTTTTTTTTTTTTTTTTTGTAAAAATGACCCTCAGTTGCATAAGAAAATGTGAGAGGCCAAAAATAGCCAAAACAATCTTGAAAAGGAACAAAGTTGAAGGAGTCTCATTTCCTGATTTCAAAACTTACTACAAAGCTACAGTAATCAAGACTGAGTGATACCAGCATAAGGTAGACATATAGGTCAATGGAATAGAATTGAGAGACTAGAAATAAATGTATAAATTTATGGGCAATTGATTTTTAGACAAGGGTGCCAAGACAACTGAATATTCACATGCGAAAGAATGAAGTTAGGTCGGACTCGGTGGCTCAGCCTATAATCCCAGTACTTTGGGAGGCTAAGACTCACCCGGGCAACTTGGCGAGACCTCATCTCTACAATAAATAAAAAATCAGTAGGATGTGGTAGTGCAAGCCTGTAGTTTCGGCTACTTGGAAGTCTGAGGTGGAAGGGTCTCCCGAACCCAGTAGGTTGAGGCTGCAGTGGCCGGTAGCGTGCCACTGCACTCCAGTCTGGGCGACAGAGTGAGACTCCAACTCAAAAAAAAAGAATGAAGTTGGTCCCTCATACTATCTATAAAAATTAATTCAAAATGGGTTAAGAAAATGTAAGAGAGTCAAGTGTAAGAGCTAAAACTATAAAACTCTTAGAAGAAAGTATGAATAGATAGATCCTTGTGACCATGGTTTCTTACAGATGATACCAAAAGCATAAGTGACCAAAGAAAATAAAATAAACAAATTTAACTTCATCAAAATTAAAAATGTTTGTGCTTCAAAAGGCACTCTAACCTGCATAATGAACATTTGTATACCTAACTCTGAATTGTACACCACATCTTTAAAATTAAAAAAAAAATTTTTTTAAGGCACTCTAAAGTAAAAAATACAACTCAGAATCGGAGAAAATATTTGCAAATCACATCTATGATAAGGAGTCTGTCATAACACAATAATAAAATTCATAATTCATAACACCATAATAAAAACAATCTAATTTTATTTTATTATTTTTTTGTGTCAGAGTCTCACTCTGTCACCTAGGCTGGAGTGCAGTGGCATGCTCATGGCCACCACAGCCTC
>NW_007257477.1:1246980-1267974 GCF_000164805.1 Carlito syrichta | reverse complement strand
ATCCTTCCGCCTCAGCCTTCCAAGTAGCCGGAACAACAGGCATGCGCTACCACGCCCGGCTGATTTTTTTGATTCATTGTAGAGGTGATGTCTCGCTGCCCGGGCGGGTCTCGAACCCACAGGCTCAGGCAATCCACTCACCTCAGCCTCCCAAAGGCGCGGGATTACAGGCTGAGCCACCGAGCCCGGTGAGGATTCCTTTGAATAGTCGGAACAGAGCCTCAGTTTGGGATAATTAAAAAGTTCTAGAGACAGAGGGTGGTGATGGTTGCGCAACCACAGAAATGTACCTAATGCCATGAAACTGCATCCTTAAAAATTACTAAAATGGTAAATTTTATGTTATGTATATTTTACCACCAAAACCCCTTACTTCACCCCTCACTAGAATGGCTAAAATGAAAAAGTCAGAAAATAACAAGTGTTGGCAAGGATGTGGAGTAATGGGAACCTTCATCCATGACTGATAGGATTGTCAGTGTTGCAGTGGGTCTGGAAAACAGTGCAGCAGTTCCTCAAGAGTCTAATCGTGGAACGACCACATGCCTAGCAATTCCACTCTTGGTTAGATACACCAAGGGGACATAAAAACACACACAGGTGTTCATAGCAGCGTTACTCATAAGAACCCCTGTCCAGGCTTAGAAGGACAGGGAGGGGAGACAGAGCAGCCTGAGAGCCTGTCCTGGGAGGGCTGAGGACAGCAGCCTGGGGCATCTGTGTCTGGAGCAGGGGTGCCTGGCAGTATCCCTGTCATCAAGATGGACTGCAGGATACAGAGGCAATCCTTGGGACTCTCCTGAAGCTACCAGGGGAGAAGGAACATTAGAACAGACTTTCTGCAATCCACGGGGTGTGCCCTCCACAGAAGTCAACTGTCTCACTCAAACATCCAGGACCCAAACCAGTACCAGCCGTCTCTTCTTCAGTTCTGGGTGATGTTTCACCCCACAGCTCCCAGACACTGAGGGCAGTGGCGGGGGGACTCAGGCAGGATTCAGGAATCCCCTTCCCAAGTTCCCACTGTGTCTGCCACTTGAACCAGTGACACGGGCCCCTCTAGAGGTATCAGCTTCCTCGGTCACATGCTCAGAACGAGTGCCCCTGAGCCATAGGGTGGGGTGGGGGGCGGGGAGCAGGGGTTTTAGGCCATTTCTGGTTCCAGAAATAGGCCGTTCTTATCGTGAAGGAGAGCTGGCTAGCACTTGCCCACACTTGCCTGAGAAAAGTCCTGGGACTACCATTTTCTGAACTCACCAGGTGCCAAGTTCTGCACTTCATGCGTCTCCTGGATGACCTTCTGCCCAAGGCCCCACCCTGGCCCCAGGATACCACTACCTTCCACCTAGGAGGTAGGGGCTTCCTGACCTCACTGATCTCTGCATCTCCTCCCTGTCCCCTGCTGGGCTCTTCAGGAGCTCTTCAGCTCTCCCATCTCAAGTATACAGTCAGTCCCTCAGGTTTAAGTACCAGAGGGGTTCTTCTTTTTCTGCTAAGATGCTATATAAGTTTTTCGTGGCTGCCATAACAAAATATGCAAACTTCAGACCATAGAAATGTTTTCTCTCCTGGAGGGCTGAAGTCTGAAATCAAGATGGCTGGCAGGGCTATGCTCCCTCCATAGACTCTGGGGGACAATCCTTCTTTGTTTCTCTTCCAGCTCTGGTGGTTGCTCGTGTGAAAGAAAAAAAATAAAACACAATAAAACAGAAATTTAGGACCCCAAACGCACTATACTAAAGGGAATGTTAAACTTGGAAACTGAGTCATACAAAACAAAACACACTGACTTCTTTTTGTCCCCAAACAGAAAGCTATAATTTCATATGCTTGCTTTATCTTATGTAAAATGTAGATTTACTGAATGCACATGAATGTTTAATTGACTACTCCTCTGTGCCCCTCTTTTCACATGATAAATGTAGATTTACTGAGCATAAATCAGTCCTCACAAGAAAGTAACCACTGGCCTCATTGCCTACACTCCCCTTTTGGTGCCTTCCTCCTTTCCAGCCATGGTACCCTCGGGCCGTGTGCTCCAGATGGTTTGGCTGCAAGACAATGGAGCTGCCAGCCTGGGTCCCTGAGTGACTGTGTGGAATGGACTCCATCTACCCTACTCCTGTGCATCAACCTGTGTTGGACAAGCAAGAAAGTAGATGTGGGGGCTGATTGGTTACCTCAGGATCACCTCATCTGCCCTGATGGATTCAGTTACAGCCACTTTGAGCTACTGCCTCTGGCCAGCTGCCATCTGCTCCCATCATGGCAGAATTTTCCCCAGTCTATCCTTGGGATATGAGTTCCTTAAGATGCCTCATGACCACATCAGTTGAAGGCTACATTCATCATGCCCTCCTTTCCAATTAGGAGACTTCAGTGTCCACGTGGATAGCCCCTCAGGCCCCTGGCCTCCTTGGCTATTCCAAGCACACTCACTCCTTGCCCTCCAGTTTCTGGGGTTACCTTCACTTGTCCCTCCATAGCCTTTGCCATCCTTCCCTCTCTCCTCCCTCTTTCCCAAGGCTACCTTCTGTCCCTCCTGCTATGATCTAATCCCAGTCTTTTCCTAACATCCTGCTGGTAACACTTTTACCACCTACCTTCCTGGACCTGGTCACCATCCCTGCTGGGAGAACAATGCACTCACCTATCGACTCCCTCTGCCTGGGGTTTCTGTTGAAGTTTTGTGTTTGTTTGTTTTTCTTTCTAAGTTTTAAAATGTTTGCATCAACTCCCTCTGCCCTACCCCAGGACAACTCTTCCGAACCTTCACTGTTCTTAGGCCCTTGACCTTCCTCTTCACCTCCCCGTTTACTTCCTGTTAGAAAACAGAAGCAACATTTTAAATTGTCCACAGACAAACCTGTAAACCTTGCTCCTCTATCCATTTTCTTTTCCATCCTTTCTTCTTGATAAAATAGAGGAGGTCATCACCCCCTCCCATCCAGATCAGCACTTCCACCTGGGCCCTGGTTCCGCCTTCCCCTGCTCACTCCTGAAGTTTTCCACTATGGACTGATTTGTGTCCCCCTAGAATTCATATGCCTCCCCAGTGTGACTGTATTTGTATTTGAGATAGGGTCTTTAGGAGGTAAAGCTAATGGGGTCACAAGAGTGTAGTGCTAATCCGGGAGGACTATAGCCTTAAAGGAAGAAGGAAGAGGAGGAGGAGGCAGAGGAGGAGGAGGAGAGAAAAAAAAAGAAGGAAAGAAAAAGAAAGAAAGAAATCATTCTCTCTTCACCATGTGAGGACACAGTGAGATGTCAACAGTCTACAACCCAGAATAAAGCCCTCACCAGAACCTGACCATTCTGGCTCCCTGATCTCAGAATTCCAGCTTCTAGAACTGTGAAAAAATAAATTTCTCTCCTCTAAGACCCCCAGTCTATGGTATTTTGTTATGGCACCCTGTGATTGTTAATCTTATATGTTAACTTGAGTGGGCCATGGTGCCTAGATTACACATTGATTCTGGGTGTGTCTGTGAGGATGTTTCCAGGTGAGATTAGCATCTGATGGTGAACTCAGTGAGGCAGATGGCATTCCCCAAACCTTTTAGGCTTGGATAGAACTAAAGGCAGAGGAAGGAGGAATTCGACCCTTTGTTCCTGCCTCCTTCCTTGAACTGGGGTGGCTCACTTTGTCTTCTCTTGCCTTTGGACCGGGGCTTCCATCATCAGCTCCTCTGGTTCTCAAGCCTTTGGGTTTGGACTAAATGACACCATTGGCTTTCCCAGGTCTCCAGATTTTAGGCGGCAGATCGTGAGACTTAACCTCCACAATCATGTGAGCCAATTCCTAATAAATTGGTCTCTGTTACCCTGTTGGCTCTATTTCTGAGAGAATCCTGACAAATACACAGCACGGACAAACCAATATCCTTCCCCCTTGCTGCCTTCCAGCCTCTTCGTTTCTACCATCACTTTTCAAATGCCTCAAGTTACTACCATCTTAGAAGAACTAATCTTCAAGCTTTCTTTGCCCTCTCCATCTCTACATCCCTTCACCACCACACTTCTGTAAATAACTGCTTATAATGTCTATTTCTGCTTTTCCACTTCTTTCTTGAAACAAAAACACTCTGGTCCACTGCACCAGTCCTGGGAAGGGGAAAGAATGAAACTGGCAGGAAGTGAAGTATCTCATGACTTAACCCAGAAGCTACTTGCTGCTCTTCTGTTCACATCCTATTGGCCATGCCTGGTCACATGACCACACCTCACTGCAAGGGAGGCTGGGAAATGTAGTCTCTAGCTGGCACCCATGTATCCACATTAGTTTAGAGAGATGTGTTGCTAAATGGACAAAGGGAAGTTCATGGAAAAGTTGCCCATCTCCACCACACTGGCCTAGATTCAGTCTCAGAGCTCAAGGCTACTCCTTGGAAGCCTCATGGACCCCTTGAACTCAGTGTGTATAGCTGACCCCTGTCCCAACCCTACAACCCTGCTTGGTATTCCTTCACATTCCCTGGCTCCATGAATGAACAACAGCAACTCAGGCACCCAGCAGAATGCTGGCTTTCACTGTGCCACCAGTCAATTTCATCTTGTCAATGTCTCTGAGCAATGTCCACCTTCCACAGCTTTTCCTCCTGGTCTGAGCCACTCTCACCCTCCCTAGGCCTATGGACACCCTGATTTATTTCTTTTTTTATTTTTATTTTTTTGAGTTGGAGTCTCACTCTGTCGCCCAGACTGGAGTGCAGTGGCACGCTCCTGGCCACCGCAGCCTCAGCCTGCTGGGCTCCGGCGATCCTTCCGCCTCAGCCTTCCAAGTAGCTGGAACTACAGGCACACGCTACCACATCCAGCTAATTTTTGATTTATTGTAGAGACGAGGTCTTGCCAAGTTGGCCAGGCGGGTCTCGAACCCGCGGGCTTCGGGCAATCCACTCACCTTGGCCTCCCAAAATGCTGGGATTACAGGCTGAGCTACCGAGCCCAGCCTGATTTATTTCTTAACACCTAATTTTTTCCCCAGGTAATCCATTCTCCAGCATCTTGAAAAAGGCAACTGTCATGTCATCACTCTGCTTAAAACCCATTAACAGCTTCCGGTTACTCTTAGGATAAGATTCAAACGCCTCGAACCACTCTTTCCCAGACCCAGTCCTGGCCCAACTCCAGCCACGTTGGCCTCTTTCAGCTCCTCCAAGACACCTACTTATCATAGGGTCTTCTTGCATGGGCTAGACTCCTTTCTACACATACACACTCACATGCACACATATACATATGCATACACACACACATATGCGTGCACACACATACCTGCCAACTCCTACTTATCCTTAAAAGCCCAGCTTAAATATCATTCCCCAGTAAGTAGCTCCCACAAAGATTCTCTCAGCGTCACTGTTAAGTCCTCACGTTCCCTGTGACACCCAATGCAACTGCAAGGAGTCAATCACATAATCAGTCACAGGTGATGTGACTGCCTCCCCTCATCCTTGGGCCCAAGCTTTTTGATCAGCACTGTCACTCAAGAATCTGGCACCATGCCTAGACCACAGTAGTCCTTCAACAAATATTACTGAAGGGACAAAGGCTCTGGGAAGTCCTGATGTAAAGAGATCTGTCTAACCTCATCTCACCCAGCGTTTCCCCAAACTTACTTGGCCGTGTACCCCTTCTTTCCTTGAAGCCCTATCACTATTCTGAGACACAGTTTGAGAGACTAGACCAAGGTCTCAGCTGGTCCAGTTTCCCCTCGAATTTTTCTTCCCCAGGCTCTCATTTCAAGAGCCCCAAGACACCAAGGATCTCGAATCTGATGGTAAAATGGTGGATTTGGGAGGGATACGGAGAGGTACTCCCTTGGGTCTCAATGCCAGGCCCTGTTTCTTTGTTCGTTTATTAATAAAATGGATCCATTTCTTTGATAAACTTACTTTTCGGGAGTTTCTTCCTGCGCAAAACCAAGAACCCACTTGGCCTCCCTGGCTCTGCCTGGCATTGAAGGAGAGACTTATGAGGGACATGGAGAAAGTCCCTTCCCGGCTGCCTATACGTCCCATCTGAGGTCCTACTTGAGCAAAGAAGAAAGAGAAGGACCCACATTTTTTAGGCAATCAAATAGCCTTTCAAGATGGATATACCGTCCCTGTCCCAGATAACATCAGGCCCTCAGGAAATGGCCAGAGCAGCAGGTCTGAAGCTTGCAGTGTCTATCTTCCTGACCAGGGGATGGACTGGGGGTGGAGGAACGGGTGGTGACGTCAGTCCTCCCTGCCAGGGCCACCAGCTGAGGACACCATTCATCATGTCTTTTGCTTCTGACAGTTGCAGCCCACATGGAAGGGGGCAGGGATGAGCTGGAAGAACTCAATCTGGACTTGCAGTCCCCTGGGGACACTTCCTCCAGGTTGAATGAACTTGGAAGACAAATTTCATGAAAGGCATTAGCCATCATTAAATGAAATTGCAGGACAATTTTCCCCTGCTGAGGGTGTTTGCAGACAGTAGGAGCCCGGGCCATCTGAGTCTCGTCAGGCTCCCTGTCCCCTTTCCCTCTGTCTCCTGGGCCCCGCCATATGTCCTCATGCTGAGTTCCTGGCAGAGGGGCAGGAGGAGAGCGGGTGGCCTTTATCTTCTGGCCCAGTTGCACCCTCGTCCGTGGCGCTTGGCAGAAAGGGAGGGCCAATTCCAAACTGCCAGCCTGAACCAGTAGAGAACTTATTCATTCAAGAGCAGGACAGTGTGGCCAGAGAGATATCTCCTGCCAGCCAGGTTTCCAAAAGTTGCAGCCAGGGTAGACACGGTAGAGGTCTGGAACCTCTTCTCATGTGGAGTCGCTGCATTCAAGTCCTGGGGGTGAGGCCCCCCAAAATACAGAAATGCATGGATTCCTAAGTCATCCATGTTGGAGTCAGTGTGAGTATTTTGCCTCCTCTTGTGGGGGGAGAAGTATGGGGGGGGCAATCAGTGGTCCCCATGAACTAAGAGTAGGGTAGGACTAGTTTCCCCAAATGAAGGTCACGTGGCTGTGGACCTTACTGACAAGACAAATGTGGTGAGAAGCCGGGCCAAAGCCAGCCAAGACCAACTAAGACCAAAATAGCCTGGAAAGCGACCTCTCATTATACACTAATCATCACATAGACACATGCTAAAAGACACTCCTGCCAGTGCCATGACAGTTTATGATCCCATGGCAACTCCTGAAAGTTACCCTATATGATTTGGTTCCAGGAACTCCTTGCCCCTTTCCCAGAAAACTCATGAATAATCCACCTCTTACTTAGCATATAATCACCATGTAGCTATAAAAATAAAATCCCAGCAATGTATGACTGCTATTCTTCCTATAGACCAGCCCAGGCTGCTCTGCCTATGGATCTGTTTCTTTAACAAACCTACTTACGGTTTGCACTTGAGTTTCTTCCTGCGCACAGGCAAGAACCCACTTGTGGCCAAACCCCAATTCTGGGACTTGCCAGGATCATCTTCCTTGGCGACCTTGGCAGGACCCAAACTTTGGGGTTCCCCAGGCTGTATCACATAGAAGACATGTCTCCTGTAGACCCGTCAAAAGGAAACAGAGCTGGACACTAGTTAAAGGCGATAAAGACAGATTGTATTCTGTCCTGCTGCAAATGGCCAAGGGATAGACAGCGAATGAGCAGATAAGGGGTTAGTGAATGGAAAATTACCGAGAGACCTTCAAGGGGTGGCAGATTCTTGCTAAACTAACCTCAGAATTCTTGCTAAAGGTGGACCAAGGACTAAGACACAGACAGGGAAAAGTGAGGGGTGAGGAATTAATCAGCTATCAAGGCCTGGAAGTGACTTAGCAGGATTCTTTGCTGGGACTGGCTTGGACAGGCAGAGGAAAAGGCCCAAGGATGAAGCCTAGTCCAAAAAAAGGGCTCCAAGGAGCCTGTCTAAAGTTTGGTCAAGGAGAGAATCTTTTGTCAGGCTTCAGCGTAATGAGGGCTTCTGAGCTGGGGGAGCAGGAAGGGTGGATACTCAGAACTCCAGGCAGGGAGTGCCCCTCCCTGGTCCCAGGGATCTGATGTGTGGTGTGTGGTCTGGTCCCAGGGGTCTGATGTTTGTGTTCTTAGCCATCAGTGGGATCCCTTCCACTTCTCACTGGGTCCCTGTGATGTGAACATCACCGAAACCAGTCCCACCTGTTCACTCCCTATGGCACGTTCAGTGTCCATCATGGCCAGCTGATGTGGGTGATGCTGGTCAGACTCAGGTGCCTGTTGAAAAGGTCATCCATGGCTCAGCCTGTAATCTCGCGCCTTTGGGAGGCTGAGGTGAGTGGATTGCCTGAGTCTGTGGGTTCGAGACCTGCCTGGGCAACTTGGTGAGATCTCATCTCTACAGTAAATAAAAAATTTAGCCGGGCGTGGCAGCACACGCCTACAGTTCCAGCTACTTGGAAGGCTGAGGCAGAAGGATCCCCGGAGCCCAGCAGGTCGAGGCTGCGGTGGCCGGGAGCGGCCACTGCACTCCAGTCTGGGCGACAGAGTGAGACTCCAACTCAAAAAAAAAAAAAGAAAGAAAGAAAAGGTCGTCCAGCCCCGTGGGCATGGGCATCGGTCCAGGTTGCCTTCCCTGCCTTTCCTCCCTCCCCAAGACACACACACACACACACACACACACACACACACACAGTGAACTCGTTCTGTGTTTGTGCTAAGAATTCATGGCACCTGCAATCTGCCTTTTTATTAAATATAAAAAGGACTCATAACTTTCATTTTTATTTTTTTCCCTGCTCTTCCTAGCAGTGGTTCTCAGCAGTGGTTCTCAGCAGTGGTCCCTGGACCAGCAATGTCCACATCACCTGGGAGTGTCAGAGAGGCCACCCCAGAGACACTGAAGCAGAAAAACAGGGTGGGGTCCAGCAAGCTGTCTGTGAAGCCCTAGGGGATTCTAATGCAGGCTAACTTTGAGAACCACCGATTTAGTAGAGTTTTGGTCTCTGATTTCAGTAAATTCCCTTGAAGTAGTCAATTACCCTTGCTAACAGAGACCTCTACATTTTCCTTTTTTTACGACATTCGGCTGTTCGCATTTGAGGCCCGCATTTGAGGCCCAAGTTACCTTCAACAAGCCCTGTTGGTTACCTGAGAGGCAGGTGTAACTTAATGCTGAGAGTCTCCCCTTGGCCATAGGCAGAATCACCTGGGAAGCTTCCGGAATCAATGACACCGAGGGTGAGGGCCAAGTGTGGAGATCAGAGCCTGTCCAGGTGTAAATGCAAACAGGGCTGGGAATCCCCAGTCCAGTGTTCAGGGCTCCTCAGTGTTTGTGTTGCTCTGGGTCCATTTTAGTGGAATAATTGCTGGCAAAACAAATGAGAAATTTGGGCAGATTTGCCTCCGAGATGGATACTTTTCAGTTAGCAGCCAGGCAGGCAGTAGAACAACTTCTGAGGGGGTCTCAGGATTTGGAGCATCTGTTGTCCCAAGCCCTTGTAGTTGGGCACGTTCATGGTGACTATCTCCCTAAGGGAGAACGTGGATGTGGCCCCAAGGCCTTCAGTCCCAGCCTGCTTCTCCTGCTATGGCAGGAAGGATGTGCCCCAACCTTCCCAATTCTCTTTTCCTCCTATGCATCACATCACTGAACACCTTTGGGGGTGTTTGAGGAGACACTGGGCTTTAAGAGATCAATGATACCATCCAGGGCTTCCAAGGTGATATAACTCAGCCTTTACCAAAGACTTGGAAATATCAAATATTTATTTCTTAAAAGGAGAAAGACCTCTTTCCTTTGGAATATTTAAAAAAGAAACTAGACTGTGTTATACAATAATCTCTTCTTCAACGACTTGGTTTATAATATCTCAAACTGGAAAAAAAAAAATCCCTGAAAGGACATAACATGGATTTAATATACCCAATGAGCAGCCATTTTAACATTACCTAAGTCTCATGTTTTTCTAACTGTTCACTTTACCCTCTAATCACTACCCAAGGACAGAACCAGTTTCTCAGAGGCAGCTATTGATAATTGTTTTACAAACCCCCTCCCCAGCTTGTTTTGTACTAATTAACTTTTCTGTTTCAAGTATTTGCCTCCACCCATAAGACCCAAGTTAGCCTCATCAGCCATTCATGACCTTCAGGACACAGACAGACCCCATCATCATGGCAGCAATCTTGGGACTAGCCCACCCATCTGCCTGCTGTCCATCACCTGATGTCAATACCTGCGATTCCCTGCCCCTTTGTAATGACTTGGAGCAGACCACCACCCAACCAGCTTAACGACCTGCCCCCATCAAGCAGAATGTTTAAAAGCATTCAACCTCGAGCAGCCAATCGCCATTGCCTTACTAGACTCTGGTGTGGAAATGTGCTCTTTGAGCTATGGCCATCGCCATGTTTCCTGGCTTTGATCTCCTTCCCTACTTTGGGGAAGTGAATCTTTTCTCTCTCTCATTTACTTAATAAATAAACTGTATTTTCCAACCTAACTTCTGTGCAATTCTTTATATCTTTCATGCAGCACCGGATTGCACACCCAGACACACACACCCCCAGCGGTTCTGACCTACCATTCTGGGAGTCCCCGCTGGGAGTGCGACCTAACAATCCCTAAGATGAAAATCAAGTGCTCTAAGTAATATCTGAGTCAAACAATGGCAAAAAGCTTCAAGACACCCAGCTTTTCCCATCCAGACAGCATCAGCCCTCCTTGCCCTGAGTAACTGTTGATCTTCTGCCCGGTTTAGAAAAAAAGTTCAAGTTTAACTCTAAACTTTAGGGGACAGGAGAGAGGGGACCACCTGGCCCTGGGCCCTGGGCCTGTGGCTGGAAGGGCTTCTCAGCTTTGTCTGCAAAATTAAATGTGCTTTGAATGTAATGAGTCAGGAAAAAAGAATCTGAACACGGTCTGGAAATGAAATTTCCTGCCTGTGGTTTGACTTTCGCTGTCTTGTCTCTGAATCTACCCCAAGGACATTCATTCCACTGTGACAGGGCTCATCTCTGCTGAGTCCCAGACACTTGCCGCAGGGAAGGAAGATTATCCAGATGCAGACAGGAAGCAGGTAGAGCCACTGCAGCCCAGGCTGCACAGAGGAGGCTGTGTGCAGAGGGCACCCTCTTGACCCCTGGTCAATCACCGCAGTGGATGATGCAACCGGGATTTGGAAATTAGTCACCCAAGGCACATCTGGCCTCCCTCCCTGAAGGTTTTTTAAGAAATAAGGAGCTATGGGTCTCAACAGTCTTTATGTCTTTCCTTGTCAGTGCTAAAGTACATGGACTGAAGAAAAAAATTGTTTTTAAAGACTTAGTTTTATTTAGGAATTTCATTCATTTAGAAGTTTTACTATAGACTAAGGACTATGGCTCAGGAGAATTATTTTAGAGAGGTTTTGTCAGACTGTTTTGAAATAGTGTTTTATAGTTTATGTGTAGGCAGTGGGAGTTTAGTATGTGAAAAATTACATTAAAGTTTGGGTGAAAGAGAATATCTGTTATAGATTATAAAAGTGTAATTATTAATCTCATCGGACATTGTCTTATGCATAGAAAAAGGCAAGTACTAGGGTCATTTATTTTTTTAAGGAATATAATGACTTGGGTAAGAGACTAGAGGGCATAGATTTTTATCTTGTTTTGTCTTTAGAGCATTTTTGGGAGAGTTGCGTGTTGTCACAGAGTCAGAGACTTTGTGAAATTCTGTTGGCAGGCAGAATTGAGTGAATATGGCTTCTTATATTTATCAATTTGTTTTAGAAGCTTTTACTTTTGGTCATAAATCAACTATCTGGTTGAATTTATAAATTCAGTGTTGATTGTCTCACGTAGTTGGGAAGTCTCTTTTTTTGAAAGTTTGGTCATTTTTACTCATAGCTATAAGCAGTGAATATTGGGTCCAATGTGTATATTTGTCTAATTATGGAAAATATGTTTTTTCCATAATTATTTTAATTAGTATAACTTGGGAGTTTTTGTTTTTGCTTATTTTTTTGAGTTGGAGTCTTACTCTGTCACCCAGACTGGAGTACAGTGGCACACTCAGCCACCACAGTCTCGACCTGCTGGGCTCAGGCAATCCTTCTACCTCAGCCTTTCAAGTATCTGGAACTATAGGATGCAGCACTACGGCTGGTTAATTTTTCTTGATTTATTGTAGAGACAAGGTCTTGTCAAGTTGCCCAGGCTGGTCTTGAACCCATGAGCTCAGGCAATTCTCTTACCTTGGCTTCCCAAAGTGCTGGGATTATAGATGTGAGCCACCATGCCCAGCACGCCCTGGGTTTTTTTTTAAATGTCCTTTTTTTTTTTACCTGATAAAATATCTTAATTAAGTATAGTAGTCTTATTACAAGACTACTATAGATTATATATAGTAGTATATGTTCAATAGTATTGAGTTATAGATTAGAAAGATATAATTATTTAATAAAATTAGAATATATAAAAAGGGAATCCCAAAAAACCTGGAATTATCTTTTGAAGGATGGGCTCCTTGGAGTACAAGCTTCCCCCACTAGGTAAGTGTTCTAGAAACCCAAGGTCTGGCTATGTTGCCCAGGCTGGCCTCAAACTTCTGGGTTCACGCAATCCTCTCACCTCAGTCTCCCAGTGTTCTAGGATTACAAGTACGAGCCACCACACCTGGCCCACAACTGCTTTTAAAGACAATTTGGTAGGTCCTCAAAAAGTTAAACATAGAGCTACCATATGACCCTATAATTCCACTCTTAGGTTCATACCCCAGAAAGATGAAAGCATACACAAACATTCCCAGCAACATCACACATAGTAACCAAAAAGTGGAAAAATTCCAAATGTCCATCCATGGATGAGTTAATAAATAACATGTGGTTCACCCATACAATGGAATATTATTCAACCACGAACAGGAAAAACATGCTAAGTAAAAGAAACCAGACACAACAGATCACATATAATATGATTCCACTTATCCGAACTATCCAGAAGACACAGCTCCATAGAACAGTGGTTGCTCAGGTCTGGGAGATGGCGGGAAGGACAAGTGAGAGGAACTGCTCACAGGCACCAGTATTTTTTGAAGGTTGATGAATTTTTTTTTTAAGTTGGACTCTCAGTCTGTCACCCAGGTTGGAGTGCTGTGGAATGCTCACAGCCACCCCAGGGTCAACCTACTGGGCTCCAGCGATCCTTCCACCTCAGCCTTCCAACTAGCCGGAACTATAGGTGCGTGCTACCACAGCCGGCTCATTTTTGGATTTACTGTAGAGACGAGGACTCGCCATGTTGCCCTGGCTGGTTTTAAACCCGAGGGCTCAGGCAATTCTCTCACCTCGGCCCCCTAAAGTGCTGGAATTACAGGCTTGAGCCACCATGCCCAGCCGATAAAAATATCTTAATTGTGGTACTGAGTGCACGATCCTATGAATATGCTAAAAACTACCGAATTGTATACTTTGCGTGATTTATGAAAGGACTGGCTGAGAGCAGGAAGCCACTTTTGGTCTTGTTCCTAAACCCCAACACATGATGAGAAAGTAGAAACTATGTCCCGGAGGAAAGCATTCTTAAGGTAAAGATTAACTTTGCCGACTTTGTCTTTCTAGAAACCCAAAATTCCTGAGGGTGGTGAGACCCATGACTCTATACCTGGTGACCCGGACGCCCCTTCATGGTCTCCAAGACATCCACAAGCAGTCAACAAGGAAGTCATGGCAGTCACGTCCGCCTGATTGCATCTCCGGGAAAAGATTTAAGACAGGGCTCAGGGGGTTACGGTGACACACTCATCTAGAGTGCAGCCCTCTTCCTGTCTGTGGGAAGTGATCTCTTTCTTAAATAAATCTTTTCTTCTTTCACCTCTTTGTGTGTTGCAAATCTTTGCATTACTCAGATCTCTGGTTACCAGCATGCACCTCTGGCACGCCGCTCCCATGGTGCTGCGCCCATCCATCCATCCACCCTCACCCTCCATACCCTAACATTCTACATGATATGTGAATTATATCTCAATAAAACTGTTTTTATAAATGGGATCTATTTAGGAAAGAAGAAATAAAACTGTCTTTATCCACAGACGGCCTGATTGTGTACCTACAAAACTTTTAGGAATCTTCCAGAGAGCTATAAGAACTAATCAGTAAATTAAGCAGCTATTCCAGATACAAGGTCAAGATACAAAAATCAGTTATATTTGTACATTTAGCACTAAGCATTGGAAATTGACATTTTAAGAATACTATTTGCAGTAACATTTTTTTTTTGAGTTGGAGTCTCACTCTGTCGCCCAGACTGGAGTGCAGTGCCCGCTCCCAGCCAACGCAGCCTCGACCTGCTGGGCTCTGGCGATCCTTCCGCCTCAGCCTTCCAAGTAGCTGGAACTACAGGCATGCGCTACCACACCCGGCTAATTTTTTGATTTATTGTAGAGATGAGGTCTCACCAAGTTGCCCAGGTGGGTCTCGAACCCAGGACTCAGGCAATTCACTCACCTCAGCCACCCAAGGCGCGGTATTACAGGCTGAGCCACCGAGCCTGGCTTGCAGTAACATTTTTAAAACATAAAATATTTACAGGCATATATTGTTGAAACATTTGGAAAACCTCTGTGCTCGGGTTTTTCAACCCTGGCGCTATCGACATTTCAGCGGGACAATTCTGTGTTGTTGGTCCGTCCTATGTGCTCTGGGATGTTAAGTATCTTCCCTGGCCTCCACCCATGGGATCCCAGTAGACCCCTTCCCAGTTGTGCAGTTGAGACAAACAAACATGTCTGCCGACATTGCCAGATATCCTCTGGGGTGGGGGTGGGGTGGTAAAATCACCCTTGGTTGAGAACCACTGATGCTGAAACTAGAAACCCCCTCTGAGAGAAATGGAAGACTACCAAAATAAGTGAAGAGGGATGCTGTGTTCATGCATTGGAAGACTCCATTTTGTTCATATATCAAGTCTCTCCAAACTGAATTATAGAATCCATGCAATCCAGGCTGGATGGACTCACACCTGTAATCCCAGCACTTTGAGAGGCCAAGGCAGGAGAATTGCTTGAGTCTAGAAGATCAAGTTCAGCCTAGGTGATATGACAAGATCTCTTCTCTACAAAAAAATCAAAAAATTAACTGGACATGGTGGCACATGCCTGTAGTACCATCTACTCAGGAGGCTGAGGCAGGAGGATTGCCTGAGCTGAGAAGGTCAAGGCTACTGTAAGCTGTGTGACAGAGTGAGACTCCAATTCAAAAAAAAATTCATGCAATCTGAATCAAACTCCCAGCAGACATTTTTGTAGAATTTGCTGATTGTCAAATGTATGTGATTCCCATATCAACGTGTACTTCAAATGAGCATAGGTAGACTGTGCAGAGAGCTTTCATCGTGCCAGGCCCAATAGTAAGCCATTGTCTCTGTTACCCCATAGAACCTGCCTGATAACCTGTAGATGGTCACTCCTTGATCATCCTGCTGGAGGCAAGAAAAGACATAGTAAGCTGCCCAAGGTTGCCCAGGCAAGGCGTGTCAGTAGGGAGTGGAACACAAGCATCTGACACCAGGGCCTATTAGGTGTGGCCTCCACCATTTCCCCTGGGCCCCTAGCCTCAGTGCTAGAGGTCAGGCTCAAGGTGACTTACTTCAAAACCCACCAAAGCATCTGCTCTTTCAAGATCTGGGCTGCCTCTGTCCCCCATTCAGGCCAAAACGACTGGGATAAAGCCTCCACTTTCTACCAGTCTGCCCCAGCAACTCCAGGAGTGATTCTGACCCCACAAAGCCACAGAAGATGTCCCCAAGTGAGAGTGGCCCTGCTTTCCTCATCGCCTTGGGGGCCCCCACTGCCTGACATTTCAGGATAAGGTCAGCCCTCTCCTCATTCTGCCTGCACTTAGTGGGGGCTCCAGCTTCTGCTTACTTCCTTATCCCTTTAAAATGATTAAAAACAGAGCTAAGTCAGGTGAGGTGGCTCACACCTGTAGTCCCAGCACTTTGAGAGGCAGAGGTGAGAGGATTGCTTGAGTCCAGGGGTTCGAGACCAGCCTAGACAACTTGGTGAGAACACGTCTCTGCAATAAATAAAAAATTAGCCGGGCATGGTGGTGCACGCCTGTAGTTTCAGCTACTTGGAAGGCTGAGGCAGAAGGATTCCCCTGAGCCCAGCAGGTTGAGGCTGCGGTGGCCATGAGGGTGCCATTGCACTCCTGCCTGGGCAGCAGAGTGAGACGCCAACTCAAAAAAAAACCCCAAAACAGAAAAACAGAGCTAAGAGTAAAACCAAAGAAGTCTGAATTGAAAATGACACTTTTGTGGAGCAAAATTCAGCATCCATGTGTCTTCACCAGCCGCTGTTTTGCCTCCATTCTTCCCAGACCCCATGACCCCATGGGGCAGGGGCTCAGGATCCTGTTCCACGGGGAGGAACGATCGAGAAGGCGAGAGGACAGGGAAGGGGGCTGTTCTCAGCCCGGCACTGGGCAGGCGTGTCTGCTCACCCCCATTCATCAGCGATGACCTTGGCATCCCACAACCTTCCAGCTGAATTCAGGGTCCCAAGGGAGCGAGAGGCCAAGATTCCATGCTTCAAGTGTTAACCTGCTGAAACAGTCTCCTTCTCCGTGTGTCCCCAGCCAGGCCCCAAGGCCTTTCTGCATCTCCGCCCCCACAAGCCTTTGTCCAGGTTTATGGTCAATCTGGGCCCCTGTAGGGCCATGCCCGGTTGGTCCATTTTCCAAGGGCGAAGTCTGGAGCCCTGCAGGACAGAGCTGGCCTTATCACTGTGACTCACAGGACTCCTGGTTATATCTGATCTCAAGCAACCGGGTTTCCTGAGAGGAAAACACAATTGCCTCATAATGCTGAGAACTGACTGCCGTTGGCATTTTGTAAACTCTGAGTTCTCTGAGTTTTCTGAAATGTAAAAATCCTGTATGCACAGCCTCTCATAAGCCTTATCAGGATTTCCGCCAAGCCTGCTCCCAAACCTTCCTTTAAGTTCAGGGCCTATGTAGGAGTCACCGAGATGGGCAAACTTCCCATAAAGAGCCAGAGAGTAAGTATACTAGGCTTTGCGAGCTGGATGGTCTCTGTGACAACTACTCAACTCTGATATCTGAGTTCTAAAGCAGCCAGAGGCAATATGAAAGTGAATAGGCATGACTGTGTTTCAATAAAACTTTACTTATAAAATCAGGCAGAGCATAAAGAAGAACAAAACCATGACCTTTGCAGTAACATGTATGCAACTGGAGACCATCGTACTAAGTGAACCATCATAGAAACAAAAAACTGAATACCGCATGTTCTCATCCCTAAGTGGGCCCTGATCACTGGTCACATGAACTCAGGGGTGGGATTGGTAGACGCTGGACCTGCTGGGGGAGGTGGGGAGGAAAGAGAGAGGGACATATGGCAACACACTGGGTCCCGGTCCACTATCAGGGGAAGAGAGGCCAGATGGAGGCCTAGACTTCACCTGCATGTAGCCTACTTCTGGAGAGAATCCTCGGTTGTACTCCCCAATTCTAAAATAAAAACAAAATGCAGTAATGCAATCAGGCAGAGGGCCAGATCTTGGTCCTCTTCAGTCACGCTAGTAACCAAGTGAGGCAAACTCCCATTTGTAAACTATTCCTCTCTGCCACCTTCTTAGAAAATTTTCCCCTCTAATTATCCCTGTCCCCAATTTCTCTCCAGGTCTAGCTGCTCTGTCCCACCAAAATGCAAACATGCCATCGAATCCCTCTCTGCAGAAAAGAAACAAGGTGACTCTCCCTAGAGACCACCTTTCTCCAGGTGGTGCCTCCTTACCCCTCTGCTTCAAGTAGCCGATTCCGTAAACCCATCAGCCACGCTCTTCTCCACTGCCTGGGTAAGCTTCAGCCTCACCCTCATCTTCTTTGAACCAGCTTTAATCAAGATCCTGTACAGAATCCTATAACCATTTTTGCCTGAGGCAGTGTGCATAGTCAGGCCAGGGGCCCAACAGGACAAGGTGAGACGCTCCAGAGTGCCAGGAGATAAAAGGAGAGAAACCTCACTTAGCATTTCAAAATATTTACTGGCCTCGTGCACAACCCTAAGAAAGGCAAATGCCAGTTATGAGGTGGCTTGGCTTTGCCTGCTGAGACTTGCCGGTTTATAGAATGACTGGTATTTATTCACAGAAGCCTTACAGGCTATAAATCTCCCAATTTGTTTGTTGCCGGGACGATTGAATTGCTGGGAATACACAATTCACATCTCCCAAATCCATGAATTTGCACAGAATTCACTTCGTGGTCTTTGCCTTGTATCCATTGTCTAAACCCAAGCTCCAGTGGGGAAAGATGTTCTCAACCAGAATGTCCATTTTTCTCACAAAGCATGAACCAGAGAGCTCTTAAATGCACAACTGGACTCCTCTGGCTCCATGATCAACTGTATGCATCACAGCATTGTGTCTGTGTTGAAATCAATGAGGCAGGAGAGGGGGTCAATTCAGGGAGACTTTGTTCCCCCCACTTTGTGGGTGGACCAGTTCATCAATGCGCAATACTTGAGCATGTGCCACAAGGCACATATTTATTTGGTTGTGAGTCACTTTCATGTTCCCATCGTACTGATGAGTACTTCATAAAACATACAGAAAGAGAAAATTTAAAAGAATGGCAAAGATGAAATAAACAGCATTACATTTTTTAAAAACCTAGTTTGTTAGGAGTATACAAATTTTTGTAAATAGATGTGCTTTAAAAAAACTGGTTAAGCCGGGCTCGGTGGCTCAGCCTGTAATCCCGTGCTTTGAGAGGCCAAGGTGAGTGGATTGCCTGAGCCTGAGGGTTCAAGACTCGCCTGGACAACTTGGCAAGACCTCATCTCTACAATAAATCAAAAATTAGCCGGGCGTGGTAGTTCCAGCTACTTGGAAGGCTGAGGCGGAAGGATCGCCGGAGCCCAGCAGGTCAAGACTGCAGAGGCTGGGAGTGGCCACTGCACACCCGTCTGGGTGACAGAGTGAGACTCCAACTCGAAAAAAATCAAAAAAACAAAAAACTGATTAAACACCCTGATTTGGAAGTCTAAATTGTTTTTTTAAGTTGTTTTTTAAAAATTCAGATTTTTTGATGTATAAGTTATATAGTATAGCATCAATTATATGGTAAAATCGTCTTTTTTTTTGGTGTATAGTTTGGTGAGTTTTAAGTATATACAGTCACTGCTGGTTATGTATACAATGTAACAATCACCTTAATCAAGGTGTAGAATATTTTTATCACCCTCAAATTTCTTTCTCCCCCTTTGTGGTCAAGCCCCTTCCTCTACCCACATCCGTGGGCAACCACTGATCTGATTTCTGTCCCTATATTTTTGCCTTTTCCAGAATGTTGTTGATGAAAGATGCCAAACTGTGTAAAATATTTAAGATGGTTTATTCTGAGCCAAATATGAGTGACCTAGGCCCATGACACCCAAACCAAGAAATCCTGAGACCGCATGCCTGAGGTGATTGAACTGTAGCTTGGTTACATACATTTTAGGAAGACAGAAGTCACAAGAAACTATAAATTGAGACATGTGAGATCTACACTGGTTTGGCCAGGGAAGATGGGACATCTCCAGGTGCGGTCTTGCAGGTCACAGGTGGGTCCCAAGATTTGCTCTGTCTAAGGGATTTTGAAATCAGTAAAGGAAATGCCACTGTGATAAAGGGATGGCTTGAGGAATGACAAGTGAGTCAAGTTCCTTGATATGTAGATGAAGCTTCATGGGTGGCAGACTTCCGAAAGAATAGGTCTTAAGTGTCTTCAAAGGTGCCTGGAATCTGGGAGTCCCCAAGAGCCAGCTTTGCAGGGTCATAAAATAGTTTCATTTCCTTTCTTATCTGTTGTGTGATGTTATGCCAGAGTCAGGTTGAAAAGCAAGCCTCATTATATAGGGTTAATAAAAACCCGTTGATGAGTCTTTGCAGGGCACGACTCCCAGGCCCTTTAATTAGTAATGTGGACACACACAGAGAGAAAGGGCAGAGTTTAGTTCCTCATATAAATGGAATAATACAGTATGTGGTCTTTTGTGTCTGGCTTCTTTCACTTAGCTAGGACTTTTGAGCTCAGCTGATATTTTTATGTCTATTAGTAGTTCATTACTTTTTATTACTGAGTACTGTTGTATTCCATATATCACAGTCTGTTTATCCAATTGTCAGTGAATGAATATTTGGGCTGTTTCTAGTTTTTGGCTATTTTGAATAAAGCTTTCATTAACAGTTGTATATGGGTATTTGTGTGGAAATGTCTTCATTTCTCTTGGGTAAATATCTAGGATTAGGATTACTGGATCATATAGTAAGTACATGCTAAACTTTTTTTTTGAGTTGGAGTCTCACTCTGTCACCCAGACTGGAGTGCAGTGGCTGCTCCTGGCCACCGCAGCCTCAACCAGCTGGCCTCTGGTGATCCTTTTGCCTCAGCCTTCCAGGTAGCTGGAATTACAGGCATGTGCTACCACGCCCGGCTGATTTTTTGATTTATTGTAGAGATGAGGTCTCGCTGCCCAGGTGGGTCTCGAACCCACGGGCTCAGGCAGTCCACTCACCTCAGCCTCCCAAAGGCGTGGGATTATAGACTGAACCACCTTATTAAGTTTTGAGAGTTCTTTATGTATTCTGGATATAAGTTTTTTATCAAACATGTAATTTTAAAATATTTTCTCCCAATTTGTAGCTTGACTTCTCATTCTTTTAGCTGTTTCTTTCAAAGACCAGAAGTCCTTAATTTTGACGAAGATCAACTTATTTATCTTTCATTTATGGGTTGTGATTTTGGTGTATATATAAAATCCTGATCTAACCCAAGGATGTGAAGACTTTCTTTTATGTTTTCTTGTAGAAGTTTTATTGTGTTGGGCTTATATTTAAGTCTATGATTCATTTTGGGTTTGTTTTGTTTTGTTTTGTTTGAGTTGGAGTCTCACTCTGTCACTCAGACTGGAGTGCAGTGGCCACTTCCGGCCACTGCAGCCTCGACCTGCTGGGCTCCAGCGATCCTTCCACCTCAGCCTTCCAAGTAGCTGGAACTACAGGCACGAA
>NW_007257477.1:1244386-1246653 GCF_000164805.1 Carlito syrichta | reverse complement strand
TTTTGGGTCAGGGTCTCACCCTGTCACTCAGGCTGGAGTGGTGTGGCACAAGATTACAACTCACTGCAGCCTTGACCTCCCGGGCTTGGGTGATCCTTTTGTCTCAGCCTCTTGAGTAGCTGGGAATACAGGCAAGTGCCACCATGCCTGGTTAATTTTTTGTTTTTTTTTTTTAGAGATGAGATCTTGCTATGTTGTATAAGCTATGGTTCTTCCTTTTCAAAGTTGTTTTGGTTCTTCTAGGTCCTTTGCATTTCCATAACTATTTTAGAATCAGATTTTCAATTTTTGTTTTTAAAAAATGCCTGCTGGGATACTGGTTGGAACTACACTGAATCGGTAGATCAATTTGGGAAGAACTGATATCTTCACAATATCAAGTCTTCTAATTCATGAACATGGTATATCTTAGGTCTTTTAAAATTTATCTTAGCAAATTGTTGCAGTTTTTGGTCAGCAAATTGCTACCTAGTAGATTTTTAAATACACACACAGAATGCAAAGGGCAGAGTGGCAACATGGTGGAGCCGGGAGCTGGTGATCCTCTAGATGCTGAGGGAGGCAAGGCCCCATTCACTCAGCACATTGACTCAACTCGGGAGAAACTGAGTCCCATGCAACTGCAATTCATGGGGCAGGTGCAGCTAGCCCAGTATCAGAAGCTGCCACAGCAGTGGACCTGGAACACTGGGACTGGCCTAGGCATCAGGGCCCTGGTGTTAACTATTTATGGTTACACCTTCTAGTTGTCCCAGGAGCATTTCCCAGACAAGCAGGAAGATAAAGCCAAAGCTGCCCGAGTCCAAGCTCTGACAAGGGCATCAGGACCCTAATCTGGATGGGCATGGTACATCTCTAACCTGCTGGAGTCCCTTCATGTGGTGGATGATGCCCTATGACCCTGTAGCAATTGAAGCCTGCTCACAGTTTTCTTGACCTTCTTACTAATCTTGGACGATGATGGAGCCCAAGGAGCCAGGAATTTACACATTTGGCCACTGTCAAGGGAACATTGTCCACCTCGCATTAACTGTCTAGCGACTGAGCCTTTCTTGCAGTTTGTTTCCTTGTTTGAGGGGTGTGTGACCTTGGTTTTTTCCAAGGTTTCTGACTTTGTGGTTTATCACTTTTACCTCCCAGGGGCACGTGTTAGGTGGTTGGTGTGGCAGCTCCGTGCAGTGTTGGAGCCTAAAGTGGGAAAAATAGGGCCAAGTTGAGAATAATAAACTGAGGCATCTCCCCTGGAAGTAAAAAAATAAATACACACACAGTCTGCTTCTGTAATGCAAAGGTCATGTTTTAACAATGAATGAAGCTGGGCTCAGTGGCTCAGCCTGTAATCCCAGAGCTTTGAGAGGTTGAGGTGAGTGGATTGACTGAGCTCGCGGGTTCGAGACCCGCCTGGGCAACTTGGCGAGACCTCATCTCTACAATAAATAAAAAAAATTATCCGGGCATGGCAGCGTGCGCCTGTAGTTCTAGCTGCTTGGAAGGCTGAGGTGAAAGGATCACCGGAGCCCAGCATGTTGAGTCTGCAGTGGCCAGGAGAGGCCACTGCACTCCAGTCTGGGCAACAGAGTGAGACTCCAACTCAAAAAAAAAACAATGAATGAGAAAATAACCACTTTAAAAATAAAACCACTATAGATCATACTTTTGAAAACAGATGCTGGGAATTTATCTCCATGCTTATGTTGATTTTACTGCCAAATATGATATAATTGTTTCACCTATCAAAAACTATTTATATACTTCAGTTTTCTCACTACTTTAGAAATTCTCCAAGGGCTAGTGGTATCTTAACTAATTTGTAATCATTTAAAAATATAATACCTTACCATTAGCGTACAAGAAAATCTCACTGACATGAAAAGAATGGGAAATCTACTAGTTAAATTTTGGGGAAAAGTTGAAATATTGGTAGATGAAACTGGAATGTGAATATCATGATTTAATAAAGAATCAATGACATAACTTTACCCACTGGGTCTTGTTGAAACTCAGCAAGTTCTGATATAACCACATTGTACACAACCAGAAAATTATTTTTATTCATGAAAGTAGCTCCCCCAGCCGGGCTCAGGTGGCTCAGCCTGTAACCCCGCGCCTTGGGAGGCTGAGGTGAGGACTGCCTGAGCCTGCGGCTTCGAGACCCTCCTGGGCAACTTGGTGAGACCTCATCTTTACAGTAAGTTAAAAAATTAGCGCACCTATAGTTCCAGCTACTTGGAAGGCTGAGACGGAAGGATCGCCGGAGCCCAGCAGGT
>NW_007257477.1:1210857-1244366 GCF_000164805.1 Carlito syrichta | reverse complement strand
GCCACTGCACTCCAGTCTGGGCGACAGAGTGAGACTCCAACTCAAAAAAAAGGAAAAAAAGAAAGTAGCTCCCCCAAATGCCTGAGTTAGCTCCCACAGCTTTTCAACCAGGTGATAATATAAGCAAGTCTCAGTCCAGAGTCTACCACACAGAATGGCAGTTATTAGACAATCATTAATCAGCAAAGCAGAAACTAAACTGTTCATATGCAAGCATGATTGACATCCCAAGTCTGTCCTTTGGGGGTTCTGAAAGTACACCTGGGGCAGACACAGGAAAGTGCACCTGGGGCAGACACAGCAGGATCTCGTAGCCTCTGGTCAGCATCATGCTGTAGAAATTCCCCAGTCCCCCCGTAGCTGGACACAGGACTGCTTGGGGCTCCTGCCACACTTGCCTCTAAACCAGGAAGGGTGTAGGCCTGGAGGGACTCTTATCTCTGCATGAGCTGGAAGTGTCTCCAAATTGCAACAAACTCACCCTGTGCTCACTAGCAACTTTCAAATTTCAACAATAAAGGAGAAGCTATTTTTTTTTTTTTTTTGAGTTGGAGTCTCACTCTGTCGCCCAGACTGGAGCGCAGTGGCTGCTCCCGGCCACCGCAGCCTCAACCCGCTGGGCTCCGGCGATCCTTCCGCCTCAGCCTTCCAAGTAGCTGGAACTACAGGCGCGCGCTACCACGCCCAGCTAGTTTTTGATTTATTGTAGAGATGAGGTCTCGTCAAGTTGCCCAGGTGTGTCTCGAACCCGCGGGCTCAGGCAATCCACTCACCTCAGCCTCCCAAGGCGCGGGATTACAGGCTGAGCCACCGAACCCAGCTGAGAAGCTATTTTTGACACCCTTTTGGTGTCTAAAGCACTAACTACCAATGGAGATGCCAATAGCAGGACTGGTAGTCACCATTGGGAGGGTGGCGTTTTCCAGTAAAATGTCAGTGACCACATGGCCTGTGCATTCAGGAACACAAGGTAGCTAATGACTTTTGGGGTAAAAGCTTTGATCTGCATACATCACACTAAATAAATGACATCATCCTACTAATAATACTGGAGTATTTTCAAATGAATTGCAGACATTATAATAGACATGTACTTTCTTATAGTCACTTTCCACCTGTGGCAACTACTAAAGCCAAACAGCTAATCTGTTGCAAATTTTAGAGTAACTGCTAAGAGACACAAAAGAGGTATATTTAGCCACTGAGACAATCATGGAGATGAAATGGGATCATAAAAAAATACTTAATCTGAAAGAAACTTGGAAAAGAGGAGAAACGAAATGAGAAACAGATGGAACGAGTCAAAAACACATAACAAGATGGAAGGTCTGAATCCAGTTGTGTCAATGATGACATTAAACATCCCTTCCCAGCATCCAGCCAGGCCTGAGCTAAGAGTGAAAGGGTGGTGGCATGGGAGGATGGAGGTGGCTGGGAGGAGCCGAGAGATGGGGAGGGAACTGGGAAGGGAAGAAGCTTTTTAGTGGAGGAGAGACTGGAGTTATGACTCGGACCTTTTAATACCTGAAAATGAGAAATCCTGCAAAATAACTCATAGTTATGGAATCTCCTAAGGTTACGCAGGGTGTTAGTGAAACAAGGCATCTCAGTGAAGAAAGTACAAAGGCGCGGGCTGGGGACGATTTTAGCACTATGACCAGCCCTGGTGTTGAGGGACAACCAGGGACCCAGGTTTCTCTGATTTCTAGTAAACAAAAGTACTGAGTGTTCATGAACTCAGACTTACAAGCAGCTAAATCTCCCCTACAAGGAAATGGAAATTATTGTCCGTAAGAAGCAAGGCTGAAGCCGGGCTCAGTGGCTCACCTCCCACGCCTTTGGGAGGCTGAGGTGAGTGGATTGCCTGAGCCCGGGGGTTCGAGACCCGCCTGGGCAGTGAGACCTCATCTCTACAATAAGTCAAAAAAAAAAATCAGCTGGGCGTGGTAGCGCATGCTTGTAATTCTGGCTCCTTGGAAGGCTGAGGCGGAAGGATCACTGGAACCCAGCAGGCGAGGCTGCGGTGGCCGGGAGCGGCTACTGCACTCCATTCTGGGCGACCGAGTGAGACTCCAACTCAAAAAAAAAAAAAAAAAAAAGAAGCAAGGCTGATCTAACAGCGTCTACATCTCTGAATTTGCAAGAGAGGTGACAACTTAGGTGTCTATAGACGGGCTATTTATGGGCTGCCTTCTTTCATCATTGTTTCTTCAACAGGCTTGGGTGGCTGACTACTTGGGAGGCCCTGGGCTGGGGGCTGTTTGAACTTGTTTCCAAAGCGTTATGTTTATGGAAGAGCAGAGCCTTGTCTGCTGAGGCTGGAGAGAGGACGTGATTCTCTGTTGGCTCTTTCTCCATGCAGGTGTCTCACAGGCTGCTTCTGACCATTGTTTCCATGATAGGAGGAACACCTGGGTCAGAGGAAGATTTTCCACCTTTGGTGATGTCTAAGTCTGTCCCCGGGGGGCCCTAGGCATGTGGCTTGGATTCCTCCCCCATCAGGGATTCCAAAAGCAGAGTGGGGCAAGGCTGGTTCTCAGGCCCTCTCAGGAGTCTTTCTCAATCACCCCCAGACAAAGGCAACAGTCAGCTGGGGACTTGCAGGGTCACAGGGTCTAAGACTGAAAGATGATCCCTGTGAGCTTCAAGAGGTCAAAGTCCACACGTGTTTTGCTGGCTCTTGAACCCCTGATCCTGGCATAGTTCTTGAACCAGAGTTGACTCCAGAAATATTTGTGCAGTGAATGAATTATTAACAAACATAAAGATATGCAGAAGTCGTGACTGAAACCTAAAAATCCATAAAAATCCATTAAAAATATGTAGGGCTTAGAAAGTCTCCTGCTTTCTTTTTTCTTTCTTTTTTTTGGAGTTGGAGTCTCACTCTGTCACCCAGACTGTAGTGCAGTGGCATGCTCCCGGCCATTGCAGCCGTGACCTGCTGGGCTCCGGCGATCCTTCCGCCTCAGCCTTCCAAGTAGCTGGAACTACAGGTGTGTGCTACCATGCCCGGATAATTTTTTTATTTATTGTAGAGATGAGGTCTCGCCAAGTTGCCTGGGCTGGTCTCAAACCCGTGGGCTCAGGCAATCCACTCACTTCAGACTCCCAATGTGCTGGGATTACAGGCTGAGCCACTGAGCCCAGCCAAGCTTCCTGCTTTCTAACCTACACATTTCCTGGGTTCTGGGACCCTGGATGGGAAGCAGGACATTAAACATCCCCTTCCTAGCATTCGGCCAGGCATCAGCTGTATGTACCCTCCACCAAGGACAGCTTCTCCCCACTTGCCAAGAGTGATATTGGGTGCTTCTGGGAGGCAAGATGGTGCCGTGGATAGGAGGAGCACAGACATGGATCAAATCTCCGGGTGTAGAGAATTCTTATAATTTCATGCTGCCTTGGCACCCACTGAGAATATGAGTGGGATTTTCTCGTGACAGAAGCAGGGCTCAGTCTCCCTCGATGCAATTTCCAGTTCTCCTCCTCCCAGTTCCTCAAGGTACTGAGGACATCTCTCTGCCACCCAGGTGGATCCAGATGTCTGCCCTATACTACGGCCTCCTGGAGAACACCTCCCTATGGGGCAGCTACTACTGCCTACTGGACTTACCCCACCGACCCTACACTCTATATGGACTATGCAGATAGGTTGCAGGGACCACCCTTCAGTCACAGTGTGACCCCACAGAGCTTGTGGGGTTTGTGGTATCAGCTGGCCCACTCACTTACTTACAACCTTAGGCAAGCCAGTCTTTAGTCTCCTCATTTTAAAATGGGAGATAAGAGAAGTACCTGCCTCATAGTATGCTTGTAAGAACTGTAATATTTGTGGGGTCTTTTGTTTGTTTTTGAGTTGAGGTCTCTCTCTACCACCCAGATTAAAGTACAGTAGCACAATCGTAGCTCAGTGCAGCTGCAAACTCCTGGGTTCAAGGGATCCTCCCACCTCTGCCTCCTGAGAGTAGCTGGGACTACAGGTGCATGCTACCATGCTTGGCTAATTTTTTGTAGAAATGGGGTCTTGTTATGTTGCCTAGGCTGATCTCAAACTTCTGGCCTCAAGTGATCCTCCCACCCCAGCCTTCCAAAGCTGGAATTACAGGTATGAGCTCCCTACCAGGTCTAGTGTGTTGTTTGATTTACTTCTTTATTATGTTGAAGAGAAAGTTCTGTGAGCTAAAGCAGTGCATAATTGGTGCATAGTGTTCAGGAAATAGTCACCAAACTCATCAGTTAACCCTCTGACTTACATGGCCTGTGCTTACAGGGACTGTCTGAGAACTGATCCCTCTGGGCACTCATTGAGTGTGGAAATTGAGAGTGTTTACAAACTCTTAACAACTTAATTTTGCCATGACATCTAAGCATATCATCATTTTTCTGGTAGTTCATCTTTGTTGTATTTTATAAAAGTATCGGGTAGCCATAAAGAATGACAAAATCATGAACTTCTCATCAAATTGAATGGAGCTGAAGACCACCATTCTTAGCGATCTGAAGACCACATGTTCTCATTCATAAGTGGGACCTGAATATTCATCGCAATAGCACAAGTAGGGATCAGCACCTGTGGGACACTGTCAGGGGAGGGAGGAAAGGGTAGGGAGCATATAACAACATAAAGCATACTGGTCCTAAACCAGGGGAATTGAGGACCAGTGGGAGGCTCATACTTCACCCACACATACATTACTTATGTACCTGACTCGTACTCCACATTTTATAATAAAATAAAGTAAGAAACAAAAAACAAAACAAAAGGATACCTGCACACATATGCTCATTGCAGGATATTCACAATAGTAAAAACATGGAACCAACCCAGATGCCCATCGAAAGTGGACTGGACAAAGAGAATGTGGCCCATATACATGATGGGATACTGTGCAGCCATAAAGAAGAACAAAATCATGTCCTTTGCAGCAACATGGATGAAGTTGGAGACCGGCATTCTAAGTGAACAATCACAGAAACACAAAACTTAATACTACATGCTTTCAGTCATAAGCGGACCTGGATCACTGAACACACAAGCACAAAGGTGGAAACAGCAGACACTGGACATTGCTAAAAGAGGGAAGGAGTGAGGGGGGGTAATGGAGGCACAATCTCACACTGGGTACCAGGTCCACTGCCAGGAAGAGACAGGGCTCACTAGAAGCCCAAACCTCACCTGCACACAATTTACTTTTGTAGTAAATCCTCTCATATCCTCCACAACTCTAAAAGAAAAAGAAAAAAATACAAGTATTGGTCCCATGATGGATTGGAAATTAAAACAAAATAAAAACAGGTCCTGACCAGATAGTTTGAGACATACCAGGCTAGCAAACAAAAGAAGCCTAAAAGACTAGCCACAGGAAAAGCACATTTCTTAGACTTCTAAGGCAAGAAAAATCCAGAGTGCAGGATGCTATGTGTAGCCAATAGGATTTGGCCACAGTGGAGACCCAGGGGCCAGCAGGACCAGGCAGTAAAGGGGCCAAGGCCTTCCTCAAATCTGCCCCATTCCGACTCCTCTATATCCATTTGTCTGGGGGAGTGGGGAATAGTACACACACTGTGTCCCATGGGAAGGGTGCCTGCCACCTGCCCTTCCCCCCTTTCTGGATAGGGCATCTCTCCCACACAAGCCAAAGCTGCTGGCTCAGATGGAATTTTTTCTCCTCTGCAGGGAAACCTCAGCCCTTCCCAACAGCCTGCCTATGATTTCTCATTTCCCTGCAATATATCTACATACACATACCATATCCCCCTACTGGCTCTGCATTCCTGGCTAGACCCTGGCTGATACAGACTATATTGGTAAAGAGGGTCCATCTCTGGCCTGGTAAGGACACCAGAAAACCATCAAACCTCACATTTCTGTTCATCCAAACGCAACTGCCAACAGAACTCTGGTATCGTGGAATAAGAAGCTCAACTTTCTACTTCCTAATCTTTGGCAGCCCAGCATGGTCCTACATGTGAACCAACGTGTCTCCTGTTGGTCCACAGCAGCTGGCAGCCAAAGACCTATCCAGAGCCCAGCGAAGTTGGTGTCCCTGGCAAGATCTGGGCCTGTGTGTGGGCTGGAGATGCTGCAAGAGGGCCTGAGGCTGCTTCTCTGCATCTTAGTGAGGAGCTGTCAGGATACAAGAAAAAAGGAAAGAGAATCTATGACCTTTCCCTTCCTCTCAAGACAAATGCCCATCTTTTCACTTTAATGGTGTAGAGAACAGTGTGCCCATGGGAGAGAAGATGCAACAGATCCCAGCACCAGCCTGGCACCATGGGCAATCTGGGGAACAGGACCAGAGTCCTAGCAATTGACTCAACTCTTGAACCTGCCACAGGCTAGCTTAGTGCCCCTGGAAAGGGACCTCAGTGCTCTGTGCCTCAGTGTCCTGTAACGTAAGTTGACGAAACGATCTCCAGGCTCCTTCTCCTCTGGCACCCTGTGGTTCAATCCATGAGACACCAAACTCTGCGTCACCAGCCGCTATCCAGTCTGGGCACCCGAGCTCTTAGCATATGTGCCTCATTCCCACTGTGACGTGTTCTCTTCTGGAATTGCTGAACAAGCTTTGAAGACCTATGAGTCCTAACTTGTGGTTGACTTGTGTCCATCTTCCTGTGACGTCTAGCCAGGTTAAGACGGCAGCCTCTAGACACGAGCAGAATGAGTTTAGCTCCCTGTGAGAGCTTTTAAGATCAGTTTCTGCTTTGACACACCTGTTGCTGCCTGTCAACCTTGGGGGCCCCTTCCACAGACTAACTTGGAAGGGTTTGTCTCCTTAACATGGACATGCAACCTCGGGATCTAACATTTTACCTCTGTCTTCACTCAAGGAACATTTGAAAAGTGTTTGCCCCATCAGGAGACTTGGGGGAAAGTTGTTGATGGCTAGCAGGTTTTCTTGGACGTGGAAATCAATGGCATGCTTGGTACGGGAAAAAGCCAGCATGGTGTCCTCCTAAGACCCAGAGTAGATGTAGGTCAATGATCAGATTTGTCTACTTGTGGAGGAAAGTGTTTGAGGCTACACTCTTCACTCAACCCTTTTCGTTAGCCTGAGAACTTGCTTCTGCCTCTATGTGATTTACGAAAACAACAGTCACACCAGCAATCAAGAGGGGTCACTCAAGTTATGCTGAAAAACATTAAAACGAACGGAGCTATACATTTCCTTTGACTGTGCACAAATATTTGACATAAACCACGAAACACAGAGGAAATCTCCAGCCTTCTAAAGCTCAGGAAGGAGATTCTAGGGATGAAATGAGAGCCCAAGCACATTTATGCTCCACAGGGGCCAGAAGGTCTCTCCATCTGGAGCATGTGGTAGATGATGGAAACCAAATGCCCCGGGGACCTTTTGAAAACCAAAACAATGATAAAATGGGTAGGAGTACAGTGCTTTCCTTTACAGACAGTGCTGGATTTTGTCATTGAGCCTGGAGATGTTTCCTGGCGCACGTTTACATATGTGAGTCATTTTCAGGAGAACACAAGGACGGCAAACAACACGTTCTGGGGCCTTACGTGTAAAAGTTGACCTTCCCTACCTGGAACGTGGTCGTGTTTTGAGTTTAGGAAAAGGAACATCTCATATCCAGATCTCGCAATTTAAGTTCTGCTCTGTGGCTTGACCTGGTCTGGTCTTTCTTAACACACCATTAGGACGTTCTAGGCTTTGAGGATGACCCTTCCAAGTCTCCCAAACTCCCACCACTTTGTTGTAGAGAGAAGTGATTATGGGGAACTGGAGTAGAACACGCCTCTCTACTCTTGTGTCCCAGCTAGGGCAGAAGAGGGGCCTCTGAGTTTCGCAAGTGTGAGTTAACCTGCGAGACTTTGAACCTGGCAGGTCATTATGCTACCTGGTGGCATCAGGATTTTGACGCTCTTCTCCAAATGCAAACCCAGGCTCTTTGTCAGGTTCCATTTCACTCACTGTTGGCTCTTAAGCAAGCTGAGCAGCCAACAGTGATGTCTCCCAGTGTGACATATCATACTTCTGTTTTTTTTTTTTTTTTGAGTTGGAGTCTCACTCTGTCGCCCAGAATGGAGTACAGTGGCCACTCGCTTCCACCGCAGCCTCGACCTGCTGGGCTCCGGCAATCCTTTCGCCTCAGCCTTCCAAGTAGCTGGAACTATAGGCGTGCACTATCACACCCGGCTAATTTTTGATTTATTGAAGAGATGAGGTATCGCCAAGTTGCCCAGGCGGATCTTGAACCCGCAGGCTCAGGCAATCCACTCACCTCAGCCTCCCAAGGCACAGGAGTACAGGCTGAGCCACCGAGCCTGGCTATGCTTCTGTTTTTGAACTGCGTTTACCAGTGCCTGCCATGAGCCAGAGACTGGATCAGAGCCTTCTCTACACAACTATTTGTAACCTTCTGACAGCCCACCAGTGACACATCAGGATCCTCGTTTTAAGGGAGGTTAAATAATCCATTACAGTTCTCAGAGCAATTGACTGAGCTGAGTTTATTTTATGTTTGTCTGTTTGTTTATTTACTTATTTTTTGAGTTGGAGTCTCATTCTGCTGCCCAGGCTGGGGTGTAGTGGCACACTCACGGCCACCGCAGCCACGATCTGCTGGGTTCAGGTGATTCTTCCACCTCAACCTTTCAAGTAGCTGGAACTACAGGCATGTGCCACCATGCCCAGCTAATTTTTAAAAAATTTATTGTAGAGACAAGGTCTCACAAAGTTGCCCAGGCTGATCTCAAACCTGTGGGTTCAGGCAATCCCCTCACCTCGGCCTCCCAAAGTGCTGGGATTATAGGTGTGATCCACCGTGCCCAGTCTTGAGTTGAGTTTAAAAGCTAGTTTCTCTGACTCTAAAACCAAAGATCCGAGAACTCCTCTACAGCAATAATCTCACGTGTAGTAATGAGGCTGGGGGTTGGCAAGGAGGAACCAACGCCCCATGATTTCCTGAAAGGTAAAGTTGTCAGGGTAACTGGTGACATTGAGAATGTGGAGCCTCCAATG
This sequence comes from Carlito syrichta, assembly GCF_000164805.1. Classification (NCBI taxonomy): domain Eukaryota; kingdom Metazoa; phylum Chordata; class Mammalia; order Primates; family Tarsiidae; genus Carlito; species Carlito syrichta. The sequence goes on along the minus strand of NW_007257477.1, from coordinate 1,235,376 downwards.
TCCCCGCTTTAAAGGGTCCTGCAGTACCCTGCGACAAGCCGAAAATTAAGTCGTATTAATAGTAGGACTTGTTCAGAAGTCGTGGGATTAAGGTTCAACCTACTACCAGAAAAAAACAGATGTGGACATATTTGCAGTATTACTGGACCCATGGGGAGGGGAACGCATTTCCTGAGTCTCCAGTACTTGCCAGGTATTCTAGCAAGAAAATTCAAAAGATTAACCCTGATCCTTCCATCAGTTCTTATTATTTCCACTTCATGGGTGAGAAGATGGAGGTTCAGGGTAGTGGTCATGAGAGTTGCTTTTGGAGATTTCATTTCTCCTCTTTCTGGGTCCCCAGTGAGATCCACCCCTGCACTCTCTCAAAGCTGAGTGTGGCCATGTGACTTGCAGCGAGGCTAGGGCTGCAGTATCACTACTGGGTGGAAGCTTTAAGAGCTGGTGCGTGATCTGCTAGGCTCCCTCCTCCTGCCAGGAAAATGATGGAAGCATGTATCATGACGGAGTTTAAGTCTTTATTACCAAGTGACTGAGATTTGGGATTTTTTTTTTCTGGAGTGTCATCAGTATATCCTGACAATACACTCAGCAAGGTGCTACGACCACCACATGGCTGAGTTCAAGTTCAAGCCCAAGCCCCATCCAGTGTTCACCACCATAGCCCTTGCTTGCTCGATTTGTGATTTCATGTACATCTGTCCCGCAGGGAGCGTATGAGTCCATCATTCTGGGCTCTGGAAGGGGGGGGCGGTTTGCAGAGTCTTTACAGGAAGGAAAAAAGGAAAGCATGGCTTTGTTTCAATTCAAACAAGAATCAGGTTAAATGCTAGCATAAACAGTAGAGAGCAGAGCGCCAAGGGGGAGGGGCCAGATGACAGCTGGAGGGTTTCCTTCAGGAGACTGGGTGGGCTGCTTACAGGCAGGGGGAGAAGGAAAGGCGTCACAGTTGGTGGTGGAGAGAGGAGCAACATAGCAGAAACTTGGAACTGGTCGTGGGCATGGTGTTTCAGGGGCTACTGAGAGAGCCAAATTTGTGGGTGTTGGTGGGGAGGGAGTAAAAGCAGGTTGGGTAGGGGAGGAACAAGGAACATAGGTTCAACAGGATTCTCAGGAATGGGCACACCAAGGACCTTGGACCTTAACAAGTTGGAGAAATGGAAGCAGTGGAGACTTCCAAGCAGGTAGCAGAAAGCACACAGTTGAGAGTAGAAGGGTGGATCCTACAAAACCCAGAATTGTCTTTTGGAGGGTGGGGGTCCTTGTAGTTCATGTAAGTGTTCTAGGAACCCATCGGCATCAGTGTACCAGCAAGTGTTGTTGTGAGAGGCTGTATAAGGTATCAAAATTGATGAGTTCAAAAACGGTTTTGAGCAGTAAAAAAAAAAAAAGCATCTCAAAAGGTGTATTGCATCAAATGGAGGGTTCCTTGAAGGTGACTGAAGTTTAAAATGTAAGAATAAATATATAATTTTGTATAGATAAATTCTGGGTTTGGGGGGTTCCTCCTCACACAATCAAGTTACAGGCCCCAGTGCAACATGGCTTTGCTGCTCCTGCCAATGAGAGATGGGGTCCGTTTCCCTAACCCTCGAGTGAAGCCAACCTTGTGACAGCAGGATGCAGAGAGTGATGCTGTGAGGCTTTGAACCCTAGGTCTTCTGCAGTTGCGCTGGCCTTATAGCCGCAACACTAGCTCCGAGAATTCAGTCCTCCATTGGCTCCAACAAAACAGCCATACTCCCTCTTCTGCATTAAGTAGAAATGTCAGAGTCAGGAGTACTCTCTGTGCAGCTCTCTCAAGCTCTGCGCTGTGGTTAGTAAATAATCGTATGCAGATACCTCTTATAAGGTGTACAAAGGAGGGACCCAAAAGACCCCAGAACTTATTTATCAAAGATTATGTATTTATTCTTACATGTTTATTTCTTCTTAAGTGAGAAAACAGGATTTATTAAGAGGACAGAGAAACTCCCACAGTGGGAGGAGACCTGAAGGGGTTGCCCTATTCTTACATGTTTAAACTTCAGTCACCTTCAAAGAACTCTCCGTTTGAAGCAATACACCTTTTGAGATGCTTTTTCCACTGCTCAGTTTTTGAGCTCGCCAATTTTGATGACTTTCAGTGCTTCTGCTTTTTGTGTTTCACCTCTTTCGCATCAGCAAAACATTTCCCTTTGAGGACGTTTTCGTCCAGGGAAACAAACAAACAAAAATGTCACTCAGGGAAAGATCAGGTGAATAGGGAGGATGAGGCAAGGGGGTCATGCCACTTTTGACCAAAAACTGCTGAACACTCAGCAGTGTGAGCAGGTGTGCTCGTAAATCGCCCATCATGAGATGGGCAAACACACTGAAAGAATCTCCAAAAACCAAAAATTCACTGAAGCCAAATGCAGACTCTCACAACAATGCTAGCTGATACACTGATGCTGGTGGGTGCCTAGAACAATTTCCTAATGGGGGAGGCCTGTACTACAAAGGGCCTGCCCTCCCAAAGATAATTCTGGGTTTTTTTGCATCCCTCCCACCCCCATAATGAGAAAAGAGACAGTCTGTCATCTAGAAGACGCTTCCATCTTGAGTCACAAAAGTAAAGACGTCTTCAAATTTTGTAAGCTTTTGCAAGTGCATTTCAGTTTCACAATATACACTTGCCTAGTGTGTTTATGTAGCCTTTTCCTTGTGTGTTAAGAGTCTATACTGGGAGGACAGGGCAGGAGAATCGCTTGAGCCCAGGAGTTTGAGACCAGTCTGGGCAACATAGTGAGACCTCGTCTCTACCAAAAAATCAGAAAAATTAGCCAGATCTGGTGGCACATGACAGTAGTCCCAGCTACTTGGGAGACTGAGGTGGAAGGATTGCCTGAGCCCAGGAAATTGAGGCCATGGTTTGCCATGAGGGTTCCACTGCACTCTAGCCTGGGTGATAGAGTGAGACTCTGACTCAAAAACAGACAAACAAAAAAACCATCCAAACATATGTGTTATATATTTGGTGGTTTAGTCTAGGTAGCCTCTAAAGATCAGGCCAAGTCATGGAATCTGTATCTCTAAGTCATGCTCAGGAAGTTGAATATCTCTTCTTCCTAGTCTTGTAAGCCCAGGGTCAGGGATGGAGTCCACCATTGGTGAAAGTCAGATAACCTCATTAGCCAACCTCACCTAATTTATTTTCTTTCCCTTTTTTTCCCTATTCTTTTTTTTTTTTTTTTTTTTGAGATAGGGTCTCACTCTGTTGCCCAGGCTGATGTGCAGTGGCGTGATCATAGTTCACTGCAGCCTCAAATCCCTGGGCTCACGGGAGATTCTTGTAAATTCTGTGGGTCACCCAGGCAGTGGTTTCGGTGTGACGGGGCTAGGAGTTAGAATTCTGAGTCTTACTTCACATGTTACTGAATTTCTTGCTGCTGGGGAAAGGAGGGTAATGTGTCCCTCCTAAGAGGGAGAGAGAACAGAGAAGCCAGTGCATAGGTTTCTCAGATTCTGACCATGCCTTCACCCCGTGCTGGTCCTGCTGAGCTTCCTCTTACTGCAGTAGGCCTTAGCTGTGAGTCTCCCGTGTGGTTGTTCACCTGGTTATAAATCCTCCAAACTATGTTGGTTTTCAGCCTATGTTTCTCATTTGATTAAACACCACAAAGAGTGAATAAAACACACAGAAATCAGGTCTGTTATCAAGTTCTGGTTTTGTTTGTATCTTATGTTATTTGCCATTTGGAAAACATTTCTGGGGAAGACCTAAGCGGCAGGAAGCTACTGTCTTGCAAACCTAAGGAGAAGCTACAGAAGCCAAAGACGACTTGCGGCTTAGAAGAAAACTTTCTTTCCATAGCAATCCTTCCCTTCACAGTCTTCGTAAGGGAACGTCCCAGGAATGACAAAAACCTCAGAAGTAAATGTTGATGGAAACGGTCCAGGGAATGTTGCCTAGAAAGAAAAAGTCAAATTAGGGGTGATGGAAAAGAGGGCTCAGAGCCCTGGACTAGGCCTGATGGAGAACAGGCCTTGGGACTTGGTTAATGAGACAGTTTCCTAATTTTGAAGCCCATCTTTGTGAAGGGTCCAGCTCTTGGTCCACACAGCAGCATGGCAGACTGCTCTGTCCCTACAGAGCTGTGAGAACTAGTGGTGCCAGCCCGCTATCCCTCTTCTGTGGTGTCACGGCAGGAAGCCACACTCTCCAGCTAATTCCGGTCTGCATGTGCAGACACACAGCTCCAAGGCACATGTTCACACAAGTATCCCAATGATCACAGATCGTCACTTAAGGCCCAGCATAGCGCACACAATCTTGGTGGCAACTGAGAGTGTAGGCGAGAGGTCCACGCATCCTAGCCCACCCTGGTGGCATGATATTGGAAGTGGTGGGCAAAGCCAGCTTGTTGAGCCCCCATCTGCCCTGCCTAGGATGGAAAGAGATTTTCCAGACATTGTCCATGACTAGAGCAGGGGAATATCTAGCAGCAACCTAGGCAGTGCCAGCCTGTCTGTACCCAGGGCCTTCAGGGATTCTTCTACTCCAGGGGGCACCAGTACTGTCACCCATCCTGCTGGCATCCGGGGATCTCACCTCAATAAAGAAGGCCTCCCAGCCTGCACTAGGCACCTCCAGTTCCTTTCTGTAAACCCCAGGAGCCTGTGTTAACACAAAACATAATGAATGCCATTATCATTAAAAAGCTCAGTATGGAAGTAACAAGTCTCCCACTTGGAGAACTCCTCCCTCATCAAGCTCCTTCAACAGCACCCCCAGAGCACCCTCTTTCTGTTTAACCCCACCAACCCCACCAAGTTCATATCTCCAGGCTAGTTCTCAGCTCATCTCTAGACAGAGATCAATATCCACAGGCCTCCCAGCTTGGAATGCTGGGTCCAGTTGTTTGTCCAGGGAGAGAGTAGGGATCTAGATTGGTCAAGATGAGACCAACCCAACCCGAAAGCACTGTAAACATAACAGAAACCTGGACCTTCCTTAGGGAATCCATGACTTTCTTACACAGACTCTGAGTATTATATTGGAAAAAAATATTCTGCCCAAGAGTGTGTGCAGGCTCTGTGCACTCAGCCGTGGCCATTTTGGAACTTTAATGCCCACCCCAATGGCCCTCTTGAACCATCTTCATCCCCTGATGGCCAGTGATATATATGGTCACATGTGGCCACCTGCTTTAGGTGGCAGAGCCTTTTCAGAGTTTTCAAATTTCCCCTTTTCCCCAGCAGTGCTGGTGTGTGTGGGTATTCAAGTATTTAATTGTTCCCAATTGAGTCACACAAGTGAACATAAAAATAAAGCAAAAATATTAAAAATCATGATAAATATATCGAGTTCCTAAAACTCACAGTATTACAATAAAAGAAGGTGAAAACATGATTGTTCTATTGAAGGTGGAAAAGTTGGCTTTGACTGGTTGTTAATTCAATTTAGCCTTGAAGATGGTATGTTTTATTGGGGGAATCAAACCAAAATTCAAAAATATTGGTAACGTTTCCAGCATTTTTATAAGATTTTCTCAAAAAGGTGAAGTATAATGAAAAATTTGTATGGTACTTTTCAGCTTTGTGGGAATAAAAATCACTTGAGATATATATATGCCTGTGTACCAAAGGGCACTACAAGAAAATGAAAAGACAACCCACAGAATGGGAGAAAATGTTTGCAAATCATTTGGGTTGGTCTCATCTTGACCAATCTGGATCCCCACTCTCTCCCTGGGCAAACAACTGGACCCAGCATTCCAAACTGGGACAAGATGCAGCATCTGGAATGTAAAATAACTCTTACAACTCAATAACAAAGACAAAAATGGTCAAAAGACTTGAATAGACACTTCTCCAAAAAAGCTGAACAAATGGCTGACAAGCATGTGAAAAGAGGCTCCACATCACTAGATACCAGGGAAACACACATCAAAACTACAATGAGACCACTTCAGGGCCTTTAGGGTAACGATAATCCAAAAAAAGAAAAAAGAAAAGAAAACTAAAATAGCAAGTGCTGGTGAGGATGTGGAGAAACTAGAGCCTTCATACACTGCTGGTGGAAATGTAAAACGGTGCAACTGCTGTGAAAAATGATTTGGTTATCCCTTAAAAAGTTAAACATACAATTCCCTTCTTGGTACACACCCAAAAGAACCAAAACAGATACTCTAACAAAAACTTCAGTGTGTATGTTTGGGCAATCCCCTTCGGTTCTCTCCCACTGTGGGAGCTTTTCTGTCCTCTCAATAAATCCTGCTTTAAAAAAAATGTGTATGTTCATAGCAGCCCTAGTCACAGAAACTAAAGGTGGAAACAACCCAATGGCAATCAACAAATGGATAGACAAACTAAGTATGGTCTATCCATACACTCAAATATCATTTACCTATAAAAAGGAGTGAAACACCGGCACCTGGTTCAGCAAAGATGAACCTTGAGAACATCACGCTCAGTGCAAGAAGCCAGGCACAGAAGGCCACATATTATGATTCCATTTATGAAATGTCCAGAATAGGCAAATCCACAGAGACAGAACACAGGTTGGTGGTTGCAAGGGACTGGGGGATGGGAAATGGGGAGTGACTGTTAATGGGTTCAGGGTTTCCTTATGGGGTGAGTGAAATGCTTTGGAGGTAGACAGAGGTGGTGGTTGTACAACATTGTGAGTGTACGAATTGCCGCTGAGTTATTCACTTTGAAGTGGTTGTTTATGATGTGTAAGTTTCACCTCAGGAAAACAACAATTTTTAAACAAAAAAGAAAATAAACATAAGTCAATGATTCAACTTTCACCCATTCGGCTCATAGATACATTGTCAGGAAAGTAGTATATTCAAAAGCCAGAGACTGCTGGTATATCCACCCCACACAACTAAATCCAGATGGGCAAATGCAAAATCATCAAAAATCCCTTCTGAGGAGCCAGGGCAATGCTCCTCGTACCAGCATGGAGTACCCAGCACCCAAGGAACACCAGGGGACCCATACCTCAGTGACAGGGAGAGTAAAAATGGGTTCATTTCAGAAAGGGAATGCTAAGGGCAATTTTAGCATCACTGCTGCAATCTCCTGTATCCCTAGAAAAAGGATCTCAAAAGTGGTGGAGGTGCCTCTTACCGGGTTTTCCACTGCAGACTGCGACCAGGAAACACCAATCGAGGGGAAAAAATAACGGAAGTCCCTTCTGAGGGAAAAACAAACAGATTCAGCCACAGGAGTAGCAAGCGTCTCAGCTGGGAGTGAGAGGACCAGTTCCTCCTGGCCCCATTCTGCCTAGGCTGCTGGCTACTCCTGCTACACCTGTCCAAGGTGGGGCTTGAATCTAACGGCTGCCCAGGTCTAGTTCATTCTAAAATGTGCTGCCTCTCTGTGACCTGAGCGCAGTTCTGGGACAGGCCTTCCTGGACCCGAGAAGCCTTGTTGTTGAACGGAGTCACTGGGTTCTCGTGATGCCAGCTCTCCCGTTGCCATGGCTACAGATAGAGGGATGACACAGCCCCTTCTGCAGTGACCAGGCACAGGAGAATATGTCCTCAGAGCCACCACAGAAATGAATTCACCTGGCTAAATTGACTCAGAAAATCTGCTACCTGGGGCTGGTCAAGTAACACGAAAACCTCTCTTTTTGCATTTCGTAGGCAGTAAGGAGCTCAGCTTCCAACCATTCTATCAGCCTCTTAGATGACCTCAGTGCCTCTTGGTCCATGCCACCCTCAGCTGCACTTCCCTCACACAATTCTGAAGTCCTCCTGGGCCTATTCCTGGTGTATCTCTCCTTATGAAGGTATGGAAATACCCACCTGCCCTGAATATTTGCACAACCATGCATCTCCACGTCATAGTAACATCCTGAGGTATCAGAACAAGACCCCATACAAATAAGAGTAAGTTACTAGAGAGGGCAGCACTTAGAAAAAGGGTCCACGTGTATCAAGAAACACCATTAGCCAAAACCGGATGCTGGTGGAACAGGCCAGACCAGGCAAGTGTCAAAGAAGGGAGAGAATGGACCCAAGAAAGACCCAGCAGGGGAGATTCTGTTGCAAAGAAGTTCAGGCAAGGACTGGAGGACTCACATGGAGGCCCCAGATAGCAAGGGAGGGAGATGGGAGGCTGGCCTCAGAACTCAGGGAGGCCCCGCCTCCTTCTTCCCACTCCACCACTGCCTGTCTTCCCAGGACCTTAGGAAGTGAGGGAAACCCTGTCCTTTGATCAGACTGTCAGCCCTGAGCCTCACCACATGGCTGCCCTATGATTCCCACAAAGGAACTCCCACACTGCAACAGCCTGACCCAAAGGAGAAACCAAAAGTGAAGGGAAATGACTCCCCACGCCCACAAGTCAGGGTCACCGCCACCAGCTGGTCTTACGATTCTCAGTACCTTCCCCCGCTACGGGCCTTTGCTCGCCAAGCCTTGATGAAGAGGGGCTCCACGTCCGTGTAGAATGTGATGACGCCTGAACTTGCCGTCTGGAAGAAGAAGACTTTCTGTCCGTTTGTCTGCCTGGATCAGTTAGGCAGGGAGAGATTGGATGGCCAGGAGCCTAGTGCCATCCTGGCACGGGGACCAGCTCTGCATAGGACTCTGGCATGTGTATGACACTAAAGTATTCCCAAGACAGCCACGTCAATGTTCTGTGCCTCAGTTTCCTTACTTAGAAAATGCAGGATGATCTAAGGAAGATTCTGCCTCTGATACCCTGGAATTCTCTCAGCCAGACGTCTCACCCTTACCAAACGGAAGTTTGCTTGTTTCGTGACCCTTCCTCCTGGGATTATGTTCTGCTACCAGACAGATGTCATTCAAGGTATGCCTGGATTAACATCTGAGGACACTTGGGTTTTTACAAGGCTACAACTTGGGCTGGGTGTGGTGGCTCATGCCTATAATCCCAGCACTTTGGGAGGCCAAGGTGAGAGGACTGCCTGAGCCCATGGGTTTGAGACCATCCTTGGCAACTTGGTGAGACCTCATCTCTACAATAAATCAAAAACTTAGCCAGGCGTGGTGGTGCATGCCTGTAGTCCCAGCTACTTGGAAGGCTGAGGTGGAAGGATCTCCTGAGCCCAGCAAGTCAAGGCTGCGGTGGCTGTGAGCGTGCCACTGCACTCCAGCCTGGGCGACAGAGTGAGACTCCTACTCAAAAACAAACAAATAAATAAAAAAACAAGGGCACAGTGTGGATGGGCCTTGAAGACACGACGCAGCATGCTAATGCATTTGAGGACATGGCTGTTGGACATCACCATGACAGCCACACATAGGAACATGCTGTCTTTGCACATGAAGCCCTAGATCAGGCTCACCCTCACTGGCCCGCCTTGAGCGATGCCTTCCTAATGCCACTGGTAGGTTTGAGCTCCTTGTGTGCACACCTATGATGTGTCTAAAGGGGGCGTCCAGGCCTGGGAGGACAGGCCAGGGCTACCCCAAGCCCCCTGCTCTATCCTGGGGCTTTCCAAACACTTCCACTGTGCCCTGCCTTTTAATAAGAAACTCACATGGCTGCTGTTCCCAGGGATCAGTCAGAGACAATGGGGGCTGGGGACTAGAGGAGACAGGCTGCCCCCACCCCCGATCCAGGACACACCAGAATGCTGAGTCTCAGACAAGTTCTGCTGCCCAAACAACCAAACTCCCAGGCTCAGGTCAGGCACAGCCCTCTCTCGGTAAACACTGTGCCTGTCACACAAGGGATCAAAAGTTTTCTTCTCCGAGCTTGGTAAAACACTTACTTCTGTCTTTGTCCAGGAAATGTTGGGAAATTCCCGCCCTGTCAAAAGACCTTGGAAAAAATTGCTGATTTCCAAGAAGGTATTTGACTCATGGAAGTCAACTTCATGTCCTGCATTGGAGATGACTCTGAAAAAAAATACCAATTTGCATGTTCCTCTACCCGAAGCGTGGACATCCCGGAATCTCTCCCAGCGTGGTAAACACAATACCCAAATATGTGCCCAGAGAAATGAAAACATATGTCCACACAGAAACTTGTACTCCAATGTTCAGCATTATTCACAGTAGCTAAAAGGTGGAAACAATCCAAATGTCCATCAGCAGATGCACAGATAAACACAATGTGGTCATTATTCAGTCGTGAAAAAGAATGGAGTTCTGTTATGTGTTACAATTTACATAAACCTTGACTACATTATGTGAGGGGAAGAAGACAGACACAAAAGGCCACATATTATATGACTCCTTTTGCCTATGGAATAAGCAAATCCACAGAGCCAGGAAGCAGATTAGAGATTAGCAGAGGATAGGAATAGGGGGGAATTGGGAGTGTGGTTACAGTCCTCCCTCAGTATTCGTGGAGGGATTAGTTTCGGGACCTTTGAGGATACCCAAATCCACAGTTGATTAAGTCCCTGATATACAATGGTCTTTTTTCATATAAACTATCCATATCTTCCCGTGTGCTTTAAATCATCTCTAGGTTACTTATAATACCTAATACAATGTAAATGCTATGTAAATAGTTGCTACATTGCGTTTTTAATTTTTATTATTTTTCATTGTTGTATTATTTTTTTTCCCTGATACCTTCCGTTCACTGTTGGCTAAATCCTCAAACATGCAGAATCCTCAAACATGGAGGGCTGGCGCTGCTTAACGAGTACAGGCTGTTTTTATGAGGGGATGAAAAAGTTTTGAATCTAGAAAGAGCGTTGCATAACCTTGTGAGTACATTACATACCACTGAATTGGACACTTTAAGATAGTTCATTGTATGTTATGTGAATTTCACCTCAATTTAAAAAACCCACACCATCCAAGAATCTTCTCCGCTTCCGCCTCTACACCAAACAGTTCTCCCAGCTCACTGTACTCCTCCTCTCAAACACCCACAGAGTCCTGTACTCTGGAAGTGCCAAACTTAGAGAAGGGACAGAACATCCAAGTAGGGTGCCATGTGGACAAACAGAACATTGTCAGGTCTGCAAACAGAGGTAGGTAGGTAGTTGTGAGTCATGACACGCATGCAGAAAAGTGGGGGTCTCCTCAACTGGAGAGAGGCAAAACCTATTCTGGAGTCCTCCTGGGGAAGGAGCAGCCATGGGGAGGTTTGGCCTGAGGTGGAGGGAGCACAGGTGTGCAGGGCTGAGGCAGGATGACCCAGGCCTGCATGGCCTACCCACGGTGAGCAAGGGGCCGGGTAGGGAAGAGGGGGATCTGGCCGGGCCTGCAGGTATGATTCCAAGCGGGCTGAGAATTGTTTCCTGCTCCCTGAAAAGGCCAAGCATCCCCGTGGTGGGTTGTATCCCCCCAAAATCACATTCATACACTTAAAATATGATAAAATGGCAAGTCTTATGCCACATATATTTTTTACCACAGTTTTAAAAAATTAATTATGTACTATGTCAAAGTCATTGAACTGTATACTTGAAATGAGTGAATGATATGGTATGTATATTATATGTCAATAAATCTGTTTAAAAAAACCCAAAAAACACAAACTATGTCGAAGTCCTAAGCCCCTACCTGTGATTGTGACTTTATTTGGAGTTTTTGCAGATGTAATTAACTTAAAGATTTTGAGATGAGATTAGAGTGTGCCCTATATTCGTTGTCCTTATCAGAGAAAGTCAGAGGGAGATTTGAGACACAGATCCAGATGAGAAGGCCGTGTGAGACAGGGGCAGGGATCAGAGTGATGTTGCCACAGCCAAGGACCCCTGAGGCCACCAGAGGCTGAAAGAGGCAGGAAGGATCTTTCCCTAGAGCTCCAGAGGAAGCCTGGCCCCAGTGACACCTTGATCATGAACTTTTGGTTTCTGGGATGTGAGAGAATACCTTGCTGTTGCTTTAAGCTGCCCAGTTGGTGGGCATTTGCTCCAGCAGCCCCAGGAAGCTGACCTCATCAGAGCCAGGGTGGAGCGTGGGGAGGGGCCAGCCAACCTGCTCCCACAGGGTGTGAGTGCAGAGTGGAAGCTCTTGGGAAAATGGGAGGTGCCACCCTATGCCAAGGTGGTGGCCCTTACAAAAGAGACTAGGCTTGGGAAGCAGAAAGCTGGCCTGGATGTGTACCTGGTGACATTGGGAGCCAACTAGGGCTGCCACCTGGAGGAGGATGTTCAGGATGAAAAGTCAGGGTCCCCAATGACACAGAAGTCACTGTGGCCATGAGATGATAAGGACATACATCACAGTCTCCTCTTCTAAAAAGAGCTGGGGCGAGTCCAGAAGCAGAGGTTTGAAATATTTTGAGTAAAGCAGGGAAAGGTAAGAAAAACACTATATGGTTGGGCTCAGTGGCTCAGCCTGTATCACAGCACTTTGGGAGGCCGAGACGAATGGATTGCCTGAGCCCACGAGTTCAAGAACAGTCTGGGCAACTTGGTGAGACCTCATCTCTACAATAAATCAAAAAGTTAGCCGGGCATGGTAGCACGCGCATGTAGTTCTGCCTACTTGGAAGGCTGAGGCAGAAGGATCACTGGAACCCAGGAGGTTGATGCTGGGGTGGCCATCAGTGTGCAACTGCACTTCAGCCTGGGCAACAGAGTGAGACTCCAACTCAAAAAAAAAAAAGAAAAGAAAAACACTACACAATAAGAACTTTAGAAGAAGAAGAAGAATAACATTTCTGGAATTCAAATGTGGATTTCTGTTTGTTTGTTTGCTTAATTTTATGAATCATAAAGAAAAGACTCCAAATCAAGATCTGGAAATGCAGTTTCCAGTCTGTGGCTATGCTCAACCAGATCATTTCCAAACAAACCTGAAAAATTACTGTTTTAGCTAAATTCTTCTGATCGTCAGGCAGATGTGACCATGGGACACTGGCTGTCCCCTCACAACCACGGGCAGCAGACTTACCTTAGGAATTTCCTTCCTGGGAGTTGGTCATAGAAGTATGTAGTTCCATCAGCGCTGAAGATCTCATCCCCGGACCTGAAAACCAGGAGCTTAGGTTTGGTCTGATACCTGTCCATGTAGTCTCCAAAAGAAGAGAGAACAATTGGTCGCTCCAAACACATACTCTGGGCTCCAGGAAGATGGTGTCTAGCCATGTGGACGTGGGAGGGTGGCTGCTAGTCGTTTGTGGATGCAGAAGGGGGACCCAGTCATGCTGGACACGGGAGGGGGCCCCAATCATGAGTGGATGCAGGAGGAGTCCCCAGTCATGAGTGGATGCAGGAGGGGTCCCCAGTCATGAGTGGATGTGAGAGGGCCCTAGTCCACTCACGGACTAGGCACTTGAGCCTATGAAAGCTGATTTCAAATATCTGAAGAGCAGTTCAAAAGAAGTGGGGGGTGGCCTAAACGGAGAGAATGGGACCAGCGGGAAAATCTTGAAGAAGGCCTGTGGGCTTCAGGTGAGGCAAGGCCTCTTAGACTTAGGTTCTCAGAAGGCACAGGGGGAGAGGCTTGGTCAGAGGGCCTGGAGGAGTGCTCGAGGGGCCAGTCATTGAGGGCCTAGTTTTTCCTGTCATGGATGGATGACCAATCCTAAAGCCTCCAAGCCCAGGCCACATCACATTTCCAGCGGCACTGGAAGACCTGGGGGAATCAGACATGAGTTCTTTTAAAAATTCCCAAGTGAGGTTGGGCACAGTGGCTCGTGCCTCTAATCCCAGCATTTGGGGAGGCTGAGGTAGGAGGATCGCTTGAGCCTAGGCGTTCGAGATCGACCTAAGCAACATAGCAAGACCTCATCTCTACAAAAAAAATAAGCCAGGCATGGTGGCACATGCCTGTGGGCCCAGCTACTCAGGACACTGAGGCAGAAGGATCGCCTGAGCACAGGAGGCTGAGTCTGTGGTAAGCCATGATCGTGCCACTGCACTCTAGCCTGGGTGACAGAGTGAGACCCTAACTTAAAAATAAATAAATAAATAATAAAATTAAAAAAATAAAAATTCCTTCCAGGCGCAGTGGCTCACACCTGTAATCCCAACACTTTGGGAGACTGAGGTAAGAGGACTTCCTGAGTCCAGAGGTTCAAGACCAGCCTGGGCAACTTGGCGAGACCTCATCTCTACAATAAATCAAAAAATTAGCCGGATGTGGTGGCACATATCTATAGTTCCAGCTACTTGGAAGGCTGAGGCAGAAGAATCTCTTAAGCCCAGCAGGTCAAGGCTGCGGTGGCCATGAGCATTCCACTGCACTCCAGCCTGGGCGACAAAGTGAGGCTATGGCCACCCTCCCCCAAAAAAACCTGAGCGTCACTAGACGAAATGACAGTGACTTTGTGCCCAACTCTGAGGCTCTCAGCTGGCCTGTCTAAGGATCCCCAGGTCAGACGCATGCCCTCCCTATGGCTCAGATGCTCTAGTCTGTGCATCAGCCCCTAGGCAGAGACAGAATGGAGCCAGACACCATAACATCTAGGCCAAGTGTGAGTGTGGCACGGTGACTACTAGTGTAAAATTCCTCCACCCCAAGTACCTGGGCCCATCCAGTTCATCTCACATTTGGGTCAACATTCCCATGACAGCCTCAGTCTCCCCCAAGGGAGTATCACAGTCTTAGGGGTTAAAAAAATTATACTCACAATAGGGGTCCATGAGTTCTATCATCTCCCGGAAGCGGGGTGTGCCAATGCTCCCGCTGATGTTCAGAGTATGGAGGTTCCAGAGTAGCACATTCCAGCCCCCAAAACACCTGTAGCTGTGATGGAGATGCTGCAGCAGGGAGAATGTTCAGGTAGAGAAGTGTGAGTGCAGACAGTGCACCTGCCCTGGGACCCCGCCACTCCTGGAGGCCCCAGAAAGTGACAACTTCAGGATAATCCCATTTCCCTCCCTAGACTGAGTTGAATACTGTCCCCCAATGGTTCAAGTCCATGAGGAACCTCAGAATGTCACCTGATGTAGAAATAGGGTCTTTGCAGATATAATTAGTTAAGATGGTGTCACCCTAAAGTAGGGAGGGTCCTAATTCCATAACTGGTGTCCTTATACGAAGAAAAAACAGACACGAAGAGAAGAAGTCCAAGTGACAATGGAGGCAGGGACAGAGCCATGCAGCTGCACGTCAAGGACTCCAAGGATTGCTGGCAGCCCCCAGAAGCTCAAAGAGGTGAGGAAGGATCCTTCCCCAGGGCCTTTAGAGAGCGCAGGTCCCTGCCAATATCTTGACTTTGAACTTCTAGTCTCCAAAACCGTGAGAAAATAAACTTTTTGTTGTTTTATGCCATTCAGTTTGTGGTCCTCTGTTACCTCATTCCCAGGAGGCT
This sequence comes from Carlito syrichta, assembly GCF_000164805.1. Lineage (NCBI taxonomy): Eukaryota > Metazoa > Chordata > Mammalia > Primates > Tarsiidae > Carlito > Carlito syrichta. The sequence goes on along the minus strand of NW_007257477.1, from coordinate 1,220,199 downwards.
AACACAGTGTGGGTTCCTGGGACAAGAAGGGGACAAACAGCCTGATGCTCTCCATACCCTGCCTCTGGGAGCCACCTGAACTTGGAGAGGGTCCCCAGAACTTCTTAGCAAGCACTTAGAAGGTAAGTGAGCACAACACAGGGTAGTGTCTGGTAGGGAAAGTAAAGAAAGAGAGAGAGAAGGAAAAAATTCTTTAGAATGTATTTTAAAGAGATTCTTGGTTACACTTGGATTGTGGCTCTCTGCCTTCAGCTTTAAATGCCATCTTTGCTGTGCATGTCTGTGTCCAAATTCCCGTTTTTTATAAGAACAACAGTTACGTTGGGTTAAGACCCCCCCAACTCCAGTGCAGCACCGTCTTAACGAATCACTTCTGCAAAAGTCCTATTTCCTAATAAAGTCACTTCCTAATTGAATGTTAGGACTGTAATATACAAGATGGGGGGCTGGGAGGCAGAAGGGTAGGGAGGAAGATCTTTTATAATTGTTTCCATTTCTTTGATTGTGGTTCTTATTACATTTCCTGCCTGTTCCTGGGTTAGTTGTGGAGTCTGTTTTCTTACAGAGTCATCTGTCCTGTCATAGAGTTGTCCACGAATTCAATGAGCACATAAATCCCTGGCGGGTATGGACAGCGCAGAAATCGAGGACTCTCACTCAGGTGAGGTGGAAATCTGCTCTTGCAGAATGCATCCTATTTGGGGTACAGGGAATCACATTTTGAAAAGTATCGTTCTAGCCGGGCTCGGTGGCTCAGCCTGTAATCCCGCGCCTTTGGGAGGCTGAGGTGAGTGGATTGCCTGAGCCCACGGGTTCGAGACCCGCCTGGGCAGCGAGACCTCATCTCTACAGTAAATCAAAAAATCAGCCGGGCGTGGTAGCTCATGCCTGTAATTCCGGCTACTCGGAAGGCTGAGGCGGAAGGATCGCTGGAGCCCAGCAGGTCGAGGCTGCAGTGGCCAGAAGCAGCCACTGCACTCCAGTCTGGGTGACAGAGTGAGACTCCAACTCAAAAAAAAAGAAAAAAAGAAAAACATTGTTCTAGAATTTCCAACCCTATTTGTGAGTACATCTACATTCACATTCCTGATGTATATTTGTGGCTTCTCTCTCTCTTTTTTTCCCCCCCGATTTATCTTGTTGGACATTTGCTTGTGTTGTTGATCCTTTCAAACAGTCAGTTCTTTGTTTTATTTTCAGATCTAGAATGAGTTTTCCTTGGGGTCGAGGAGGACTGAATCATTTGTGTTTGCTTATTCTTAACTCCCTCTTCTCTCTCTCTTCTGTAGTATGTGACTGTTCTTTTGAGTTCAATGCCTGGCACCTGTATTGTTAATCTCTTTGTCTCAGGGTAGGTGTGAATTTACTGTTTTCACCCAGCTATATGCAAACATGAAATTCTATTTTTGTAACTGCTCAGACATTTCTTTGACATTCCTGCTGGGCAACAAGAACACCAAATTTAGTCCAGTAAACAGTTCTGTCAGGCATTTTTCTCTAACAATGTCTCTTTCAGGTAGGCGCTGAGCCAATTCAAGTGTTAGTGCCACAGTCCCTATACCCCACTGCAGGCCGCATGCACCAGATGGGTTGGGAACTCAAGGCAGTCATCAGAACAAGCCATGTAGACCAGCATCCATTGTCACTCCTGCATGTTCCCCATCACCAGTTTCCCTTTTGAAATCCCTGCATGCTACCCAAAGGTCAGAAGGGTCTGTTGGAGGCCTAAGTCTGTCCACTTTCCCATCTGCCTGCTTTTGGAATAAAGTCACTTTCCTTCCATCATCTCTTATGTCTCAAGTTTGACTTTGGGTGGCAAGTGGTCAAGCATGCGCCTGCTCACACAAGGAACACCAAAGAGTGCTGGCAAGCCACCAGAAGCCAGGAGAGGGGTCTGGGACAGCTTCTCTCACAGCCTCAGAAGGAGCCAACCCTGCAGACACTGTGACTTCAGACTTCTGGCCTCTAGAACAGGTAGACATTTCTATGGTTTAAGCCAGAAACAAAAACCAAAGAAACAAAAACAAACTTCTTCATCCCCCAGAGGTTGCTAGGCCAAGATGTTTTTTACAGGTTTTGACAAACCTGCCATGAATAGATCGTTTCCATGTTATTTAAGTCACTGCAGCACTCCTGAAGAGATGGCAATTTTCCCAGATTATTTTATAAAGTGAAGGCTCTGTGGCCTCTGATAGCAAAACCTGGTCAAAGTGGTTGAGGAAAACGAGAGATCAATGCCTCAGAGGAAATTAGAGCCAAGAACCCACATCAACCATCAGCAAGGGGGCAATCATCGTCTATTTTAAAAAGAATTCCATGACCCAGGAGGCTTGATTCCAGAATGTAAGTTTGGCTCCAATTAAGATGTTTACTGATGCAACTTGTTATATGAACAAATTAAAAAGGGGAAACCAGATGAACATTTCAATAGATACTCAAAGGCATTTGATAATAGTCAACAATTGTTCTCAATGAAAAATAAATCTTGGCCAGGTACAGTGGCTCGCACCTGTATTCCCAGCTCTCTGGGAGACTGAGTAGAGAGAATTGCTTGAGCCCAGGAGCTTAAGATCAGCCTGGGCAACATAGTGAGATTGTGTCTCTACCAAAAAAAAAAAAAATGAGCCAGGTATAGTGGCACGCACCTGTAGTCTCAGCTTCTTGGGAGGCTGAGGCAGTAGGATTGCCTGAGCCCAAGAAGGTCAAGGCTATATTAAGCCATGACTGTGCCATTGTCGTCCAGCCTGAGTGACAGTGAGACCCTGACTCAAAAAAAAGAGGGAAAAATAAAATAAAAATATTATAGTCAATCAGAAAAAATAAACCAGACTTGCTTAACATTATAAAATGTAGGTTCATATTGAGCTCAAAAGCCAAGGCACTATCATGTCGGTTAAGAAAATTCGAGAGGCTTTTCTGTAAGAGCTACTGCCATCTTGAAGTCCTGGGTCCTAAGACCAAGACAGGGACACAGGATGCAGGCAGAGGAGAGGAAGGGAGAAAAACATGACTGTTGGCTAATGATATGACTAACCAGGAAATCGTAACTAAGCGACTAAAAAGTCATTAAGCTAATATGAGTATATATACACATCAGCAATAATAACCTACAACACACAATTTTTGAAAGCGTCCATTTCAAATACCAACAAGTGAAAATAATTTTCAAATAAACTCAACAAAAAAATATGCAATGCTTAAAGGAGAAAACTGGGCTCGTCATGATGGCTCATACCTATAATCCCAGCACTTTAGGAGGCAGAGGCTGAAGAATCATTTGAAGCCAGGAGTTTGAGAACAGCCTGGGCAACATAGCAAGACCTCGTTTCTACAAAAAATTAAAAAAATCAGCCGGATGTGGGAGCATGTCTGTAGTCCCAGCTACTTGGGAGGTTGAAGCAAGAGGAATTCTTAAACTCAGAACTTCGATGCTGCAGTGAGCCATGATTGCACCACTGCACTCCAGCCTGGGTGATAGAGTGAGATGCTGTCCTGCTAAAAAAAATAAAGGCAAGGAAGGGAAGGAAAAGGAAAAAAAGGGGAGGGGAGGAAGGGAAGGGGAGAGGACGGGAGGGAAGGGAATAGCAATGATTCCCTGGAGGACACAGTACCTGAATAAAAGGATACTCCATGTTTCTGAAGGGGAAAATGTAATAAGACAAAATATGCCAATTCTCTCAAATAAATAAATAAATATAATACAAATCCAATCAGATCTACATTGTAATATGCAGCTGTAAAGAAGGACAAACATATGGACTTTGCAGCAACTTGGATGAATTTAGAGTCGATCATACTCAGTGATCTATCACAGAAACAAAGAACAGAATACCATATGTTCTCATTCATAAGTGAACCTTGAATAATTATCATAATACTTTAAGAAAGGAATTGACAGTAGTGGGAAACTGCCAGGGGAGGGAGGGTGGGATTGGCAGTTGAGGGAAACTGCCAGGGAGGGAGGGGCACACCTCCTCAACAAGGGTACCTGCATAATGAACATTTGTAAACCTAACCCTGAATTGTGCCCCACGTCTTTAAAATTTTAAAAAAAGAACAACATTGTGTTGTGTCTTGTTTGCTATATTTTTTCCCCCAAAATACATATGCCCAATGAACACATTAAAAATACTCAGCTTCACCAGTAAAAGCAGTCATAAACATGAAAAAAAAGGAAACCACTTTTTCTACCAACTAGATTGGTGTAGAATAAAACTGGCAGTGATATGCCTGGGAAATCAGAGTATTGTCACACTTTGGTACTGAAAATAAGGAAGAATTTGTTTAACATTTCTGAAGGAAATTTGGCAAAATCTACCAAAAATTGACATGTTTACACAATTGCCCCATATTTCCATATTGAGGAACTTGTCCTAAAGACATGAACCCACAGGTTGGGAAGACAAGTGCACTGAGATGTTTATTGCTGTGTAATGATAGCTCAGAACCAGAGACAACTCACATAGTCAATTCTGAAATGGCTAAATAAATTCCAATATAGCCATCTTAGGAACACGTCCCAGTCACAGAGAAGAAGGAAGTCATTCTATCAGGTCTTTAGTTATCATAATATACTTATTTTCAGTAAGGAAAATGAGAAAAAAGAACTACTCTTGGATGTACTCATGAAAACTGAATGTTCCCTAGTTCTTCATTTGTTTAAAGAACACTCATGGAGACCTGCTGTGTGTGAAATATTGTGTTAGAAACTGCAAGAGAGATCGACAGAATTGAGGGTGAATTGAGAGCAGGCTTTCTTTCTTTATTTCTCTCTTTCTTGTGTTAGAAACTTTCTTACTTTCTTTTTTTTTTTTTTTTTGAGTTGGAGTCTCACTCTGTCACCTGTCACCCAGGCTGGAGTGGAGTTGCACACTCACGGCCACTCCAGCGTCCACCTGCTGGGCTCTGGCAATCCGTCCACCTCAGCCTTCCAAGTAGCCAGAACTACAGGCATGCGTCACAATGCCTGGCTAATTTTTTTTATTTGTTGTAGAGACGAGGTCTCATCAAGTTGCCCAGGCTGGTCTCAAAGCCGTGGGCTCAGGCAACCCACTCACCTCAGCCTCCTAAAGTGCTGGAATTACAGGCTGAACCACCGAGCCTGGCCTAGGCCCTCTTTCAAGGTCCTTGCAATCTACTTGAGCAAACAAGGCATTAGAGGAACAGTGCAAACAGAATATGATGACAAAGTGAATTAACTAGTACTCCCATGGGGTTATCAAAGTTCAGAGGAGAGAGGCGACGAGAGCTGGAAAGGTTCGGTGGCCCCTGCAAGTCAGGAGTCATCAACCTGCTCCCTTGGGAGGTCAGAGACAGGGAAGAGGGACAAATGCTTTCCAAAACATGGCAAGGGAGAGGTGACAAGTACCAGAGACTGGGAGTAAGCAGCACTCTTGGGGAAAAAGGAGAAAATGGCTCCTTGACAGAGATCTGAGCTGGATGGAGACAAAAGTAGGTAGGAAAGGCCATGTAGTTCAGATGATAGTAGATGTGGCATCCTGAGGGACTTGGACTTTGTTGGGTTGAAAATTAGGAAGAGTAGATGTTTTTTAGCATATTGGACCAGGTGGACTAGCTTCCAATGAGTGGAAGCCCTGCAAGAATGAGCTCTCTTCTCCACTTTATATCTCCTTCTATTCAATCAGTCAGTCAACAAATCACTGCTACTGCCTGAGCCTGTTTTTTGCTGCTCTAACAGAATGCCACTGATTGGCAAATAAATAATATGAGTTTATTTGGCTCATAGTTCTGGAGGCTGAGAAGTTCAAGACTGACAGGTGCTGGAGTTGGTGAGGGCTTTCTTGCCGTGTCACAGCATGGTGGAAGGTATCACATGGTGAGAGAGTAGCAAGAGAGAGAGAAGGGGGCTGAACTTATACTTTTATCACTTTTTAAAGTGATAACAACTTTAATCCATTCTTAAGATCAAAGCCCCCATGACTGAATCACCTCTTATAGGTGACACACTGCTACATTGAGTATTAAGTTTCTCATGCATAAATTTGGGGGCACACATTCGAATATAGCAACCAACAACAAAAACTTTAAAATCCAGCTGCCTGCAAAATGGATGAACTTTGAAGATATCATGCCAAGTAAAATAAGCCAGACACAAAAGGCTGAATATTGGCCAGACTCGGTGGATCAGCCTGTAATCCCAGCACTTTGGGAGGCCGAGGCGAGTGGATTGCCTGATCCCGCGGGTTTGAGACCAGCTCAGGCAACTTGGCGAGACCTCATCTTTATAATAAATCAAAAAATTAGCTGGTTGTGGTAGCGTGCCCCTGTAGTTCCGGCTACTTGGAAGGCTGAGGTGGACAGATTACCAGAGTCCAGCAGGTTGACACTGGGGTGCCGTAAGTGTGCCGTGGTGCTCCAGCCTGGGTGACAGAGTGAGAGACTTTGACTTAAAAAAAAGACTGAATATTATATGATTCTACTCACATGAAGTACCTACAGTGGCCAAATTCATAGAGACAGAAGATAGATTAGAGATTACCAAAGGCCAGGGGGAGGGAGAATAAGGAGTTCATGTTTAATTGGTATAGAGTTTCAGTTTGGGGTGATAAAAAGTTCTAGAAATGGATATTGGTGTAGGTAGCACAACAACACGAATTAACTTAATGTCCCTGAATTGTGCACTTAAAATGACAAATTTTGGGCAGCCCCTTTGGGTCCCCTCCCTTGTAGGAGCTTTTCTGTCCTCTCAATAAATCCTGCTTTCAAAAAAAAAAGGCAAATTTTATGTTATGTATATTTTAACATAATTTTAAAAACCTGGCTGCTGATTTATATTGAGATAAATTCTACACATCTACACCAAAAAAGCTGTACTATTGATTTTGCTTGACTATATTTTTAGGATAAACTTCACAAAATAAGTGAAATCATTGGATCCAATTTTTAGTCCAGTAGATATTGGCTGGCAACACCCAAAAGGATGCTTTGACATTAGGCTTCAGTTATTTGCCCTGGTAAACTTCTGCTCCGTAGACAAAGTAAACAGGTAATTAGGCACAGGGTTAAGACATGCATCTGGTGATGAAAGGAAAGGAAATGTGTCAAGGCAGGGAAATACATCGAACGTGTTCTTGGACTATAGGAACATTGTGTTATGTCCTCTGTCCAAGGTCATACTGTGCCCATCTAATAAGTTTAGAGTGAACAGACATGCACACACATAGCCTCAAGCCTCAAGATTTATCACCATAGTCTTCATCCTGTTCCAAACAGATTCTTGCTGAGATTAACTAAGCATTTAAAATCCCTTCCTCCCTATACATACACAGGAAAGGTGAGAAGCATGTTTACTTCTGGGCAGCAGAGTACCAGGACTTTTGGAATCCTTAATTCCAGCTCTTACCTTGATGAGGTCTAACCAAAAACTTGACTTTGGAGCTAAGGCAGTGACTCGATCATCCACGGCAGCCAAGAGCCAAGCTGTCCAACCTCGCTGCAAAGAAGCACAGAAAACCAAATCTAAAGCATGATCTTAATGAAAAGAATGGGGAAAGAAAACAAATTTTTTTCCAAAAGAAAGCACACAATTTTAATTTCCCCTATCAGGACAAGTTGCCCCTTTCAAAGATAGTCCCTTTCTTTCCTCCAAGATGCATCATAAATGCCACTTCGCGGCTGGGCACAGTGGCTCAAGCCTGTAATTCCAGCACTTTAGGAGGCCCAGACGAGATGATTGCCTGAGCCCAGGGTTCGAGACAAACCTGGACAACTTAGTGAGACCTCGTCTCTATAATATACCAAAAAATTAGTGGCTGGGCTTGGTGGCTCAGCCTGTAATCCTGTGCTTTGGGAGGCCGAGATGAGTGGATTGCCTGAGCCCAGGGTTTGAGACCAACCTGGACAACTTGGTGAGGCCTCGTCTCTATAATATATCAAAAAATTAGCCGGGCGTGGTAGCGTATGCCTGTAGTTCTGGCTACTTGGAAGGTTGAGGTGGAAGGATCACCTGAGCCCAGCAGGTTGATGCTAGGGTGGCTGTGAGCGAGCCACTGCACTCCAGCCGGGGCGACAGTGAGACTCTGAGTCAAAAAAAAATGCACTCTGTACTCCACTCCACACTCTTCCCACATCCCTCAAATGGAAAGTCTACCCCATCTCTTAAGACTGATGAATAGCCGGGCTTGGTGGCTCAGCCTGTCATCCGCGCCTTTGGGAGGCCGAGGTGAGTGGATTGCCTGAGCCCGCGGGTTCGAGACCCGCCTGGGCAGCGAGACCTCACCTCTGCAATAAATCAAAAAATCAACTGGGCATGGTAGCACATGCCTGTAATTCCGGCTACTCGGATGGCTGAGGCGGAAGGATCGCCGGAGCCCAGCAGGTCGAGGCTGCGGTGGCTGGGGCGGCCACTGCACTCCGGTCTGGGCAACAGAGTGAGACTCCAACTCAAAAAAAAAAAGACTGATGAATAAGAGCCAGTTGTGAAGTTTCCCTGTTCCACAGTCACCTGATCTGGCCTCCCAGCTTGGTCTCCTGGCACCTAAATGATGTCCCCCAGAGAAGCCTTTCCAGGATTGTCCGTAAAGTTTGCTACAACCCTTTCTCTGAATCATTCACTTCTTCAGGGAGAGTTCTGTTTTGCTATCTCTGAATCCTTCGTCAGGCCTTCCTATATAAAGTAAGTACACAACAAATAGTTACTGAATTCAGTTACATGGTATTTGTCTCAAGCCATTTTCTATGTTGCCACAGTCTGAATGTTGGTGTCCCCCCTCCAAATTCATATGCTGGAACTTAATCCACAGTGTCATTGTATCAACAGGTAGGGGACTTCTTAAAATGATTAGGTCATGAAGACAGAGCAATAATGAATGGGATTAGTGCCCTTCTAAAAGAGGTCAAGGGAGCTATATTATCCCTTCCACCACAAAGACTCAGCAAAAAGCCACTACCTTGGAAACAGAGACCAGGCACTCACCAGACACTGAATCAGTCAGTGCCTCAATCTTAGATTTCCTAGACTCCAGAACTGTGAAAAATAAATTTCTGTTGTTTATAAATTATCCAATGTATGGTATTTTCATTATAGCAGCAGGAACTGACTAAGATATCTTATTTTAGAAAATTGCCTACATAACGACTATTAAGAATAGGCCACACTGGAGGTCTCAGCCTCTGGGCTCCCCACAGATGCCCATAACTGAACAGAGTTAAGGAAAATCCCTTTCTCAGTGTGGACTCCAAATAAAGAAGTCTGTCACTCACATGATGTGGGGTGAGGCCTTAGGGAGCCTGAATTCCAGTCTCAGACTTGCTGTTAACTTGTGGGGGTGACCATAAGCAAATCACTTACTTTTTTTTTTTTTTTGAGTTGGGGTCTCACTT
>NW_007257477.1:1202153-1210589 GCF_000164805.1 Carlito syrichta | reverse complement strand
CCCCTCAGCCTCCCAAAGGTGTGGGATTACAGGCTGAGCCACCGAGCCTGGCTAAATCACTTACTTTTAAGATATCTCAGCCGCCCATATTGAGGGACTTTGGATTACACTAAAGCACCTTCAAGGGCCAACATTTTACATGAGATTCATCATTTATATGTGAGTGTATGCATGGGTATATATGTGTGTGTATGCATTTTAAGTCCTAAACTATGGATTTTCCCCTCTGAACAACTATAGCCAGTTGGTGACCATTCCAAGGCTACCTGAACGTAGGGAGGTGAGAAAGCCTGCAGCTGGTGAGGCTTGTTGACTCTCTCAGATGTCTCCCACTGAACAGAGTCCTTGTTTAATATTAATACCTCAATATTAAAGTAAGGCATCTGTCTTAGTCCACTTGTGTTGCTGTAAAAGTAATACCCAAGGATGGGTAATCTATAGAGGTTTACTTGGCTCATGGTTCTGCAGGCTGTACAAGAAGCATGGTGCCAGTATCTGCCTCTGATGAGGCCTCAGGAAGCCTCCACTCATGGTGGAAGTGAAAGGGTGGCCAGTGTGTGCAGAGATCACATGGCGAGAGAGGAAGCAAGAGAGAGAGAGGGGAGAGGTGTCAGCCTCTTTTAAACACCCCACTCTCCTGTGAACTAATAGAGCAAGAACTCACTTATTACCATGGGGAGGACACCAAGCCTTTCTTGAGGGATCTGCTTCCATGTCCCAACACCTCCCACTAAGCCCCACCTCCAACATTGGGATCATATTTCATCATGACTTGGTGGAGCCAACAAGCCATTTCCAGACCATAGCTGCCTCTAACCACAGAATGATTCACTTACGTCTGCCTAACATCACTAAGTAAAACAAGATACTGAAATCACAATGTAATTCTCAATGGAAAGCTTTTTAAGGAAGAGCCTTAAGTTAATATGGGTGTGTCTATTCTTTCTACCACTGAAACGCATGAGAAAAATGGGCTCTTCAACTCACTGGCTGGATGACCTTGCACGGGGATCTTCATCTCATGGGGCTCAGTTTCTCACCCATCAAATAAGGAGGGAGAATCAAACTGTCCTAAAAACATTTTTTTCCCAGTTCTCAAGTGTTTGGGTTTTATAAATATATGTTAGAATCTCTTAAACAATCCTTGTAACATAGGAAAACTTATCCCAACAGGCCTGAACTTAAATCTCAACCTTCTTATTTACTAGCCATGCAAGTATAGGGTACTGAGTTATCCTTTCCCATCCTCAGTCTCGCCTATAAAATGGGTATAAACAAACCAAGCCCAGAAACAGTGCAGTTTGGCTTCCAGTAACAGCAGGTCTCTTCTTACTTCAAAAACCACTCCAAAATGTCACATTGGTGATTTCCATTTACCTTTGATAGTCCAGAAACCATGAATTTTGTGATGTTTTGTGTTCCGTTGGAGAGCTTCAGCATAAAATCTGTGATCGTATCAAGACTTCGCACTGCAGCCTAAGAATACAAGTAAGTTTCATTCTCTCCCAGTCTTTGGGGTCTGGGATGAGCTATACATTGAATTTTACAAGCTTCCTGGAAGGCAGTACAAAAAAAGAAATGCAGTAGAAATGCAATGGAAATGAAAGCATGTCGGTTCTGCAAGAAGAACAAAATAGCACCTTTACCTCACACTTAATTAAAAACAAAATTTATTATATGATAAATGTTTATAATATATTAGAGATAGTAATATCTATAGTCTGAGGGATGTTGAATTATTATTATTCATTAATTCATACGCTTAATTTTGTGATAATAATCACATAATATTATTAAATAGTAATAGAATTTAAAGTAGAGTCCAAAGAATATGTTATCCTTTAATCAGCAACAAAGAATGCTGACATTCTTGAATTTTGCCAAAACCTAGAATGTCAAATTGCCTAATTTCCAACTTCCCTCAAAAAGCTTAGATGGGAGAAGGTATATCATCTCCTTGGCATCCGTTTCTCGGATGTACTTTGTTTCCTCCCGTCATCCAGCCAAGAAATGATCCCGAACATTTCCTGCCTCTGACTGCCTCTGAAAGCATCAGGCCACCCAAGTCTTGTCTGTTGCTTTAAGACAGTGTATCCGTGCTTAGGCCTGCACCAGAAGTGACTAATAGTAGGGGGTGGTGGGAAACCTGTGGAACTTCAGGACAGCAGCATCTCCCAACACGTGCGCGCGTGCACACACACACACACACACACACACACACACACACACACACAGAGAGACAGAGAGAGAGAGAGAGAGACAGAGAGAGAGACAGAGTGAGTGAGTTACCTTGGTCATTGGAAACAGGGCCAACCAATCTGGCTGGGACATTGGGTTGTTGAGGAACTGCCACCACTGCCTGAACATAATGTCATCTTCAATCAGTGGATGATCCTTCCATGGCGCAGACTGCAACACCAGGAAAGACAAGGGAATTCAGAACACAGTGCCCCAGTCCATCTATCATAACTGTGGTCTTGTCTGGGGGTTGAGCTCTTCTGCAAGCATCCCATGCTTGCCTAAACTTAATGACCACAGAGTGGCAGGACCGAGGATGTTTATCTCCTGGGCTGGAGTGGCAAGTACCCAGTCCTCATCAGAACCATGAAAGTGCTTCTACAGCCATGCCAAGACCTGCTGTGAACATCCTAGGATGATAGACCATGAATATTTTAAACTAAGAGCTACCAGTGCTGGAATGGCTGCAAGTAACCCGGATTGGGATTGTGAAATGTGTCTGATAATAACTATTCATAGCCCCCATGTTACAAATGGGCTAGGCGGGGGACTTGTGAGTGGCACACAGCTGGGAGGGGCTGAACAGGACTGGATCTTAGAGCCTTCCCTACCCTCCCAAAGACTGGGCTTTTCCAGTCGGGTAAATCCTCACTTCTCCCACTGGACCACCCCTGGCAATCTGCCATGAGCTCAGATTCTCCAAACATAAAATAAAACTCAGGGGAAACCTCTCTGGCAGAGACAGCAGGTCCCACAATACCCAATGTCCTCCTTCCTAGATGCTAGCAGGGTTCATGCTGCTTGCATCATTCTCATTCCCTCGCAGTGAGGTTTTGCCAGCATGTGACTGTGTCCTGGCCAGTGTGGGTAGACACAGACTGTGAGGATGGAGCGTCTTTAGAGTCTTTCTCCATCCTAGCCCCTTTCTTTGGGATGCAGATGTGAGGGTCCAAGCCAGAGCAGTTAAAGATGCCGGAGCCAAAAGCCAGCCCTGTGTTTATGTGATGGGCCCATACAGTTTCATATTGCCTAGTTACCGTTGCATTGGTTTCCATCACTCACAGCCCGAATGATTCCTAAATAATATCCCATGCCAAGTCCAAACTGGTTATAAGGGGGAGAGCATCTGTCACAAATCCATGTCAATCTTCCAAACTCCATGAGCAGACATGTTTGAAGGTTGCCAAGAAGGGAAACTTGGATCTTCCTTATGGCTTTCCCTTAAGGGTTGGGATCTGATACAGCCTCTCCCTGTTCAGAAAAGCTACCTCCACTCCAAAATTAAGTTCAAAATTCTATCCCAGAAAGAAAAGGCAATGGGCATGGGCCAAGGAACTGGAAATCAGTAAGTCTTCCATGTCTTCCACACATGACCCTGTGTGCCAGATGCATAAGGCCTTCCTCTGGGGGATGAGGAAGGAGGAAACAACCCTCATCTTTCTCCTCAGTGGAACAAGGAGCCAAAGTCACCTTAATCCTACTGGATAATCGAAATGCACATGTGTTGGTACAGCATGAAAATACAAGGTCACATGGGGCATAACATCCACATGACCATTTATCCTCCAAGTCAGGCCACTTTCGAGAGTGAACAGGGACTCTCTCAATTACTTCAGGACAAGAGGTATACGTAGGGTTATCCTGGGTCAAAAGGGACCCTTGGTCAACCCGGCTCAAGGAAGTTGGTACCGAGGGGTTCAGAAGACGAGACCATTGTGGGCTGAAGTGAGGAGGACATTTCTCAAAGGCGGAAGGACAACAAAGTTGGATCTCAAAGGACACTAGGCGTCAAGAGACAGAAAAGGAAGAGCAGATGGTCATAGAGGACCTGTAGTCAGAGAAGAGGGGAAACTCACAAACAGGTTTTGTATTTTTTTCTCCATATCCAATGCCCATTAAGGAAGTAAAACCTTAAAGTGAGGGCTGTAATTAAAGTGAGGACAAAGTCTCAGAATATGAAAATAAATGTGGTTCCAAAGACAACTTTCAGGTGTATAGAGATTATACAGTTATTGCCTCTCCGGTATATGCCTCACAGATTTGACTGTTACGGGAACTGTCAAATAGCTGACAAATGGATAGATGGATCTAAGCTCCAAAGCAAAACGTTTAAACCTTAGTCAGAGTTGACGCCCAGCACAATCTGCTTAGAATTCCACAGGAAACTAAACATTGATCCCAGACATCCTTTGAAATAAAAATAAAAACAGACAAACTTTACAAAACAAAGATGAGATTTTCTTTTCTAGACTGCTGGAGGACTAGGGACAAGGCTGAGGCAGGAGAAGATGCCCGTAGTGACGGCCCAGCGGGGCACGTGCAGTCTCCCCATCCCCCAGCACACCCATGGGCACCTGTGGCTTGTTCCCTCCTTTCCCTCCTCCATGGGGAGCTTTCTGTCCCAGCCCTCATGTGTCCTTTTTCTGGCCTTAGCTCTCAATTCCTTTGGCTTTTCCTTGGTTCTCATTCTCTGTTATCCTTTGCCCCATATTCTCTCCATTCCCCTCCATATATCTCGATGAGTCAGGGACCCGGCATAATCAGGCGGGGTGACTTGGGTGGGTTTGAAAACGGGGTGGCTTATAGCTATGAGGCCAGGATTTTAGGAGACCTGCAGGGCAATGCACGGCTCCAACTTGGAAGGGCAGAAAGTCACTGGCATGCCTGGGCCTGAGGGCGAGGGAGGGAGCAGTCCCCAGAACTAAGCTGTGTGGCCATCACAGAAGACAATGGGGAAGGGGATATCAGCCCCTTTCTCTTTCCTTCCTCCCTTCCACCTCTTGCCAGGACCCCCCCAGAAGATGAACACAGGGCAGAGTAGGGGCTGGAGAGAGGATCTGCCACTTGAGGGAGCTGTGCTGGGTCACCCCCATGTGTGTTTTCTGTTGCACTTTACCTGACAAATTCTGTTTCTTTTCCTGTCATATGTAGAGAATGGTTTTATAGCAGCTGCTCTTAACTTCTAAATAAGGGCACTTTGGCTTTCTCCCTTCCTAAAACATTGAAATTCATTGTTTTTTTAAAGTATGGTGCTGTTGGTTGATTTGCTGGGATTGGCAGGCTTCATTTTTCTGGATAACACACCATCGCCTGTTTTCTCCCCGAGCTGCAGATGGCACAGATTAGTGACAGGGGTACAGATTAGTGAGAGGGGAGAAAGGGGTCCAGTAACCATGACTCTACTTTTGTCTTATTTTCTAATATCAGAAGATAACTATTTATGGGTCCTCCCTGAACCATGAACTTCTGTGTCCATCTAATGGCTGGAAATCAGCAAGTGTAGCTGAACCCAGAGTAAGTGAAGACAATAGGTTGGCAGGTGCCGCAGAGGACAGACACAACACCACACCTGAGCCCTTTACCATGGCCATCCTTCTCTGGTAATACTAGGAGGGCCTCAGCCAGGGTAGCCCTGAGATGGGGCCATGGAAAAGCATGCATTTTCTCATTAAAAGGAACAGATGGCCGGGCATAGTGGCTCAAGCCTGTAAACCCAGCACTTTGGGAGATCAAGGTGAGAAGATCGTCTGAGCCCACAGGTTCAAGAACAGCCTGGGCAACTCAGCAAGACCTCATCTCTACAACAAATTAAAAAATTAGCCAGGTGTGGTAGCACGCGCCTATAATTCCGGCTACTTGGAAGGCTGAGGCAGAAGGATTGCTTGAGCCCAGCAGGTTGACACTGGGATGGCCACGAGTGTGCCACTGCACTCCAACCTGGGCGACGGAGTGAGACTCCAACTAAAAAGACAAAAACAAAAATTAAAAAATAAGGGATAAATGCAGCTGGCACAGTCACCTTCACGTCCTTCTCTTGCCCTGAACACAGACCTGCTGCCGGGGGTTGTCCAGGTCACCACACCACTGTGATTGGACACTGTGATGGGTGTCAGGCTCTGTGTCGAGGATGGCAGGGCAGCTGAAACATGCATCTGCACACTCCTTGTCACAGAGGAAAACACACCTCTCTCTATCCAAGTCATTCTGTTACCTGCAGCCCTAAGCTTTCCTGAGAGGAGCTCATCATGGTGGATGATGAAACTCTGATACGTGTAAAGAAAACACCATAAAATCAGGCTCTGTGGCTCAGTCTGTAATCCCAGCACTTTGGGAGGCCGAGGTGAGTGGATTGCCTGAGCCTACAGGTTCGAGACCTGCCTGGGCAACTTGGCGAGACCTTGTCTCTACAATAAAAATAGTTTAAAAAAAAAAATTAGCTGGGCATGGTAGCACGCACCTATAGTTCCAGCTGCTTGGAAGGCTGAGGCAGAAAGATTGCTGGAGCCCAGCAGGTTGATGCTGGGTTGTCCATGAGTATGCCACTGCACTCCAGCCTGAGTGACAGAGTGAGACTCCAATTCAGAAAAAAGGAAGGAAGGAAGGAAGGAAGGAAGGAAGAAAGAAAGAAAGAAAGAAAGAAAGAAAGAAAGAAAGAAAGAAAGAAAGAAAGAAAGAAAGAAAGAAAGAAAACACCATAAATAATCCATTCAATAACATTATCAAAACAGTCACAGGGCGGGGGGGGGGGTGGGATTGGCAGTTGAGGGACACTGTAGGGGAGGGAGGGGCACACCTCATCAACAAGGGTACCTGCATAATCAACGTTTGTATACCTAACCCTGAATTGTACCCCACATCTTTAAAATAAAAATAAATAAATAATTTTTTTTAAAAAACCGGCACAAAAGAGGCAAAGCGGGCGATATGAAAACATGTAACTTACGGAGAAGGTGAGTGGCTGGTAGGGAATGTTCTTTAAGAAGGCAGCAGCTCTGCAAGGAAGAGAGTCAAGAGTGACAATTCCATCCACACGTGCAAAATGTCAGCAAGTAATGAGAGCCGCTAACTTAACGCCTACGCAAACCCACCAGGCAGGGAAGTGCTATCACTAAGACTGTCCCCAACGTTTAGTAAATACACATGCATGCAATTCTGGAGGGGGGGGAACTGCCTGTAGTATTTATCAGACACACAAAGAACCCCATCCTGTGAACCACCACAGTATTTCAGACGACCCAAGCAAGTCAGCCCTGGCCAGACCCTGGTCTTCTCTAGGATCTGTTTATGTGTATCAGTGTCAGGAAGATTTCTTAATTAAGTTAACCCTCAAAAGGACAACCTAGGTCATGACTGTGTCCTCCTGAAGTCAGCAGCACATCCTTATCTGACTCAGGGAATGTGAAATCCTCAGAAGGCTGAAGACTGAAGAATCTCCAAAGGAGGCGAGTCTAGGAGGAAGTTTTGATGCAAAATAGGGTAATTGTGTTATCTGAAAGCACCTCCCTTAGACACTTATCAATTGCAGGGAGGAAAAAGCAACAGCGATTCTGCGGTGGAGAAATCAGGCAGCTCCTTGACCAGCGGACAGTAATGGCCCCTACAAGGGGTGATAGGACTTCAAGGGCCCTAGAGAGCATGCTGAGTTGAGTCACACTTTCCCCCCCACTGCCCACCCTCCCCCTCCCATGCAGGGTCCCGGCCAAAAAGGCAAAACCTTCATCTACTTGTGGGGAAACACGAGGCACACCTTAAATGAAGGAAAGTCTATTCTCAAAGAGAAAGAACGTCTTCTTCAAAAATGTCCATGTGTAATGGACAAAGAAAGGCCATGGGAATGTTCCAGACTGAAGGAGGCTAAAGAAACAGAACATTGCCGGGCTCAGTGGCTCAGCCTGTAATCCCGCACTTTGGGAGACTGAGGTGAGTGGATTGCCTGAGCCCGCGGGTTCAAGACCTGCCTGGGCAGGCGAGACCTCATCTCTATAATAAAATCAAAAAATTAGCCAGGCGTGGTAGCGCGCGCCTGTCATTCCAGCTACTTGGAAGGTAGAGGTGGAAGGATCTCTGGAGCCCAGTAGTTCGAGGCTGCGGAGCGGCCACTGCACTCCAGTCTGGGCGACAGAGTGAGACTCCAACTCAAAAAAAAAAAAAGAAACAGAACACTAAATGCAACACCTGACCCTGGGCTGGAGAGAAAGGATATGGGGGATTGTTATGGGGTCACCTGACAAGATTTGAATTCAAATAGTAGAGCAAACAAAGCCATTGTACCCCACGTTCGAACGATTGTCATCGATGACTGTGCAGTGTTATATAAGAAAATATGCCAGCCGGGCTCGGTGGCTCAGCCTGTAATCCCGCGGTTTTGGGAGGCTGAGGTGAGTGGATTGCCTGAGCCCACGGGTTCGAGACCCGCCT
>NW_007257477.1:1175799-1202037 GCF_000164805.1 Carlito syrichta | reverse complement strand
AAGGATCACTGGAGCCCAGCAGGTCAAGGCTGCAGTGGCTGGGAACAGCCACTGCACTCCAGTCTGGGCGACAGATTGAGACTCCAACTCAAAAAAAAAAAAAAAAGAAAATATGCCTTTTTTTTTAGATAAGATCTTGTTCTGTCACCCAGGCTGGAATGCAGTGGCAAAATCACAGCTCACCACAGACTTAACCTCCTGGGCACAGGCGATCCTTCCATCTCAGCCTCCCAAGTAGCTGGGACTATAGACATTCACCACCACACCCAGGTAATGTTTTTATATTTTGTAGAGATGAGGTCTTGCTATGTTGCCTAGGCTGGTCTTAAATTCCTGGGCTGAAGCAATTCTGTCACCTCAGCCTCTCAAAGTGTTGGAATTACATCACGCCTGGCCTAGAATATTCTATTCTTAGGAAATATGTGCTGAGGCGTTTGGAGTAAAAGATTTGATGTATGTAAGCAAGTTCTCAAATGATTCAGAGAGAGAAGGTGCATACAAATGATAAATTGTTGAATGGGTAAAATGTTAACAAGGAAATCTGAGCAAAGAAGTGATATGTATAGCTATATATAGATATATCCATATATACATCTGTAAACCTTAAAAATTATATACAGTAATTTTTCTGTATTTTTGAAATTTTTCCTAAAACGAAAAAGAATCCTGAAAGGCAAGGTCTTTATGTGTGTGAACATGTGTGAATGAGTGTTAGGGAGGGCTGGGCGAGAAAGGCAGAGACCACAGAGAGAAGAGAGAACCAGGGTGGGTGCAAGTGGGGGAGGAGGGCTGAGAAGCAGTGACCAGACAGAAGGATAAGGAAAACAAGACATCAAGCAATGACCTTACTAGCACGTGTTAGGGGAAGTGCTTCATCCTTATTACAGCGGGTGCTAGCCCCCTTCTGACTTAGTGTGCTTACATCTTGGTGCTCTGAGCCATCTCGATGAGGAATGAGACCTCTGGAGGGGAGGGAGGGGGGTCGTTGCGGTTTCCCTTTCCGATGTAGAGCAAGCTGTGGTCAGAGAGCCCAGGAGCCACGTGGTGAGGCACACAGATAATCAGATAATGCCACCAAATGGGCACGTTCACCAGAGATTCTGAAAAGTAAAGAGACGGGGTATTATTCAGAAAGCCACGTTACTAAATTGCTATTTTTTTCAGAAAGTTGTGCTACTTTCTAACTCTGCACAAGGAAATGCAACACTCCGATGTAGGTGGACAGACCAGAGAAAGGGCAACTCAAGGGAGAGCCTCTGTTCCTGTCCCCAAGTGAGCACTTGCTCCTCAGTGTTGAGCCGTGGGATTTGAAGGATGCTGGACGTGAATGCAGACTGATGTTGATTTTTTTCCAGTTTTAACTCTGAAGAGCATCCTAGCATCTGATTATTCTAGTGGAGGGATGTTGAGGTCCTAGGGGGTGAAAGAGAGATGGCCCAGACTACAGCAAGGATGAGGCTGAAAATGGAACCGAAAAGCCTCCAGGTCAGACCAACTGGAAAGCAGATGTCCAGGGGCAGCCCCAGGAGACACAAGAACACAGGCCTGCCAGAGCCACCGAGAGCAAGGCTCTGGCCTCAAGATCTGTTGCATCTGCTGGGGCATCATCAGCCGTGGCAGCTGCTGTTTCAAGAACTCTCACGACATAAGACCCTCGGAATGACACCATCACTCAAAACGCTGTCCAGGAAATGCCGATCTGCTGTAATCAGTCAACTACAGCCCTCTCTGGCAAAAGCTTGGAGAGATTTTCAAAACATTTTCCCCTAAGTGGTACCTTAGATCAAGTAAATGAATAATACCTGGCTGGGAACAGAAACAGTGGTTCCCATCTATGCTCCAGGCATGTCTTGGAATTGCCCTGGCCTTGTGGCCTCCATCTGTTTTTCATTTTTATTTTCTTATTTATTTTTTTATTGTCCGACTCTCCCCTTCTAGTCTGCAAACTCTATGAAGGTAGGGATTTTATTTTGTTCACCGCTGCACTGCCATTCTTTAAACAACACCTGACACCTAATAGGCACTTAAATAAATATTTGTGGAAGGAGGGAAGAAATGACCTAACTTGGAAAATTAGGTTAACCATGATGCCACTGATGGAAGAAGAGAAATTATTTTTGGAGGGATGATGGAACTTTTTCTGGCTGTCAAGTCTTAAGTGACAGAAGGATTTCTTAAATTCTGTTTGTATATTTTATGAACAAACACCTATTGGTTTATAGGGAAGAAAGCCAGCTCTAGGAGTGACCTAGCGGTCTCATGAGCAGGGCTTCTTTTTTTTTATTTTTTTAATTTCATTTCAGACATGGCTTGCAAAAAGTCACTGAAGTTAAAATGAGCTAGTTCTTCGATCAAGTTTCCCTGCATTTTACTACATGTTGATTTTACCTTCTTTTCCTTTCGTGCTCCAGATAGGCAAGAAAACCTCCACAGATGGCAGAGATAACACAGTCTCTTTCAAGAGGCATCTGCGCGGGTGGTGAACATAATTAAGCTGATCATTTACACTGTTTGATATTTTACTTCTCAATTTGAGGTAGTAAGGAGTCCCCTGGACTCTCCATCTTCTGAAGTCTCTTCAGGAGGCCAGAACAGGAGCTGCAGAAAGAGCACTCCCTGGAACCCAAGGCAGCTCAACTGCGTAGTTCCTGCCTTGGGGGTCTTGGTCAATACAGTACCATGACCGAGTCAGATAGCACTGTGTCATTCTCCGCAGGGATGCTCTCTGGGCTGCCAGTCATATGGAAAAGAGAGGTCTTGGGGTGGACTTTTCTCTTGAGCACGAGGGTCAGAATTTCTGGTGAGGAGTCCTGGTATTTGAGGACACACAGGACTTCCAAACTAAGGCTCCCTAAATATTTCCCAACAGAAGGTCCTCTAGGAAACCACTTGATATTAGGAGGACCTGTTTCCTTTGTACCAGTTCTCTATTTACCAGAGACAAATACTCCTACTTTCGAGGCTACAGACAGTGGCCACAGGCATGATGTCCCCCCAGAGTCCAGCTTCTGGCACTGATGGTATCTGCTAAAGCTGTAGGGATAGACGCCAAGGTCAACCGCTCATTCATTCAACCAATATTTATCAAGCCCACTGAGTGCCAGGCACCGGCAGTGCCCAGGGACAAGAAGCAACTCTAATTCATTTTCATCCCCCTGGGGCTCCAGTGAGCACAGTAGGCTTAGACCCCTGCACTGCCCCTCTCCTGGCTTTTTAAACCAGATGAAACATGTTTATGCTTATGAGAAGCATAAATGCCTGGGAATAGCTAAGAACGTTTAGAAACAGAGGAATAGTAAGGGAGGTTTGACTCACCAGCTATTAATAGCTCCTTTAGAAGCTACTGTATGAAAAGGGTAGTCTTGGCACAGGAATAGAAGTGATTCCAAAAATGTATGAGAATGTAACACATGATAAGTGTTATCTCAATTCAGTGGAGAAAGGATGATTTAATTAATGAGTTGTATTGGCACTATTAGATACTTTTCTGGAGTAAAATAAACTTAAATCTCTTCCATCTAAAAATAAAGAGTTGCCAGGCATGGTGGCTCACCCCTGTAATCTCAGCACTTTGGGAGGCAGAGGCAAAGAAGATTACTTGAGCCCAGGGGTTCAAGACCAGACTGGGAAACTTGGTGAGACCTCGTCTCTACAATAAATCAAAAAATTAGCCTGGTATGGTGACACACACCTGTGGTTCTAGCTACTTGGAAGGCTGAGGTGGAAGGATCACCTGAGCCCATCATGTCAAGGCTGTGGCATCTGTGAGCATTCTACTGCACTCCAGCCTGGGCAACAGAGTGAGACTCCACCTCAAAAAAATAAAAAATAAAAAAAATAAAACAAAAACGGTAAGTAGACCAGGTGCGGTGCAGTGACTCACACCTATAATTCCAGCACTTTGGGAGGCTGAGGCGGGAGGATTGCTTTAGCCTAGGAGTTTGAGACCAGCCTGGACAAAATGCAAAAACTTGTCTCTACAGAAAAATCAGCCAGGCCTGATGGCATGTGCCTGAAGTTCCAGCTACTCAGGAGGCCGAGGCAAAAGGATCACCTGAACCAAGGAGGTTGAGGCTGTGGTGAGCTGTGATTGTGCCACTGTACTCCATCCTGGGTGACGGAGTGAGATCCTGATTCAAAAACAAACAAACAAACAGATAGATATTAAGTAAATTAAAAATCCAAAGGTTAAGAAAGAGAAAATTAAAATATTAGCAGAAAATTTAGGGGACCATTTTTATTAGAATAAAAACAACTTCCTTAAGTAAAATGAGAAACTCAAAACCAAACAGGAAAAACGGGCATACTTCATCTTACAAAGTTAAAAGTTTGGAAAACAAAACATATTCAAAAGACAAATAAGAGACTTAGAAAACACTTATAGTACACATTCAAGCATAGGTTTAATATCACTTAACATACAAAAACTCTTAAAAATTGATTTTTTCAAGAACAAACCAATAGAAAAAGAGTCAAAGGGCATGAACAGGCAATTCACAGAAAAGAAAATTTTAAAAGTCAATATAAAAGAGTATGCAACATCACCAGGAGTCAGGGAAATACAAATCAAAGCTACCGTAAGATTTTATCTTCACTTTTTTATATATTTTCCCAGACTGTGGTTTGATGATATTTGATTCATCCATTTTTTTCTTTTATGGTTATTGTTTTTTGTTTCCTCTTTTAAAAAAATGTTTGCTTACTCCAAAGGTCATAAAGATATTCTTCTGTGTTTTCTCTTGGAAGCTCTATAATTTTAGGTTTGGGGTTAGATCTATGATCTATCTCAAAACAATTTTTGTGTACATAATGAGGTAGGGGTTGAGGCTGTTTTTTTTCCAATTGTTTATACAATTGTTCCAGCACTGGTTGTTGGAAAGTCTTTTCTTTCCCCATTGATTTGCCTCAGTGACTTTGTTAAACACCACTGATCATATATTCATAATAGCTGCTTTAAAGTCCTTGTGTGCTAATCTTAACAGTAGATCATCTTGGGGTTTGTTTTTAACTTGTTATTTTTTTTTTCTTGCTTATAAGTCACATCTTCCTGTTTCTTTGCATGTCTAGTTTTTTTTGTTTTTTGTTTCTTTTTATATGCTGGAAAGTATGGATAATACATTGTAGCCTGTCTGGATTAGGTTGTCTTCCTTTAAATAGTGTTGAGATTTGTTCTGACAGACAGTTAAATTACTGGAAGTTAAATCCTTGTGATTCTATCTGCTTATTCTTTGTTAGGGCAGGCCTATTTTGGTCTTCAACATAGTCCTGGGATATAGTTCTACTAAGACAGGGCCTTTCGGGGTTACACCCAAATGCAAGCTCTCTCCACTCTAGCTGATCTGAAAGTCAAACACACCTCCTGCCCCAGCATATCAAGATATTCAGTATCATGTCTGGCCCTCAGCCCTGGAACAGGCAATCTTGCCAAGTTTCATGGAGTCTCACACCATGCTACACAGCTCAGTCCTCAAACAAAAGGCCTGTGGTGAATGTTCTTGCAGACCTTTGGAGTTACCCACTTTACTCTGGGATCTTAACTTGTAAATTTCTGCCAGTTTTACAGCCCAGAACTCTGATCTCTTCCATCTCAGCTCAGCAAGAACAAAACCATGGCACAAAAGTTCCTCCAAGTCAGAGGCAATCGTGGCCGCTTTAGCACACATGATTCCCTGCTCTCAAGCATCCTGTGCCGTCTATTGTCCAGTGCTTGAAAACAGTTACCTCTTCTATTTGTCCATTTTATTCTGCAAAAAGTCAAGCGCAGTACCAGTTATTGTCTTCTGACTGAAAGTCAAAGTCCTAAGGTTTTTATACAGCGCTAAGCACACACTACCTTGGATTTAAGCTGGGTTAAGACATCGTGCTGGCTATGGTTTCACTGCATCAACAGCCACTCTTGGGATACATGTCTTTTGCTCATTCTATGACTCTACTGCCCAGCTTGTTACTGCATTTGGGGGACATTCAAGCAAGGCAGGACCCCATACATTAGGGGTGCCCCTCGCTCACTGGGACTCCACCTACATGAACATTCCAAGTTCTTTCAAAAATCCCTTCCCTCCCCCCTCCCCCCCTCCACCTCGTTCTCAATCAAGAAAGGATGAGTTCGGCCACAGTCTTCATACAGATTTCAGCACTCTGGTTCAACTTTATGGATAATTTTATTTGTGCAGTGAATAATCATGTGAAGATAATCATAAATGATTGATTAAAAAAATAAAACAAGGTTGTTCTTCACCCCAGTCTGAGGACACATCCTTACTCAACCTTGGAGTCATGTTCATTGGCAAAGTTGACAAATACAATTTCTTAGACATTTGAGAATATTTAGACAGGACAGTTATGCAATGTCCTCTTCTTCATGAACTTGAACCAACTTGTAAGCATCCAAAATTTAGTTAGTGGTCCCAGTTAAGTAGCCAAGAACCTAAAACAATGAGCTGTTTATGGCTAAAATGCCCAATGTCAAAGATGCCACTTGTCTAACTCAACTAACAATGGGGGAGATGGGTTAATCCTGCCTTCTTGTTTCTCAACTGTCTTTCAACATCTCTCTAGAAGTTTCACAGTGTTTAGGACTCTATCAGGTTATTGCTTGAACAACAGGGAAAATTGACTTCTTGTCTCTGCATTTCCCATCATCAGTCCAGTCATTCAGATAAAGTCCTTCACTGGCAGATACAATTGTTTGTTTCAATGGGGTTTTCCCTAAACTCCCACTTGAATTAGACTCTCTTACGAAATCTGTGTAGGAAGAGATAAGATCAATTTAGCATTACCATTTTTGCATGCTGTTGTAAAATCCCCCACTTTCCATACCCGTGCTAAGAGTGTGAGTGAGTCACACAACCTGGAGTCCCAGGACTGGCCTGAGGCTTCTATGAGGGAACTATCTACCACGGAACTTGTGTGCAAAATGTTGTGTGCATGTACATGAGAGATCCAGGTGATACAGCCACACCAGCCTTCACCAGGTGAATGTTTCTGTAAATGCACATCAGGCAGCCTGATGGGTCAATAGCAATCCCCCGGAAGTCTCTGTGTTATGAGCCATTCGAGGGACTCATCAGCCATTCGAGGGACTCATAGTGTCAGCCTCTATCCCGTGTCCTCTGGGTAGGCTTGACCTTTGGCGGAAATCTCAGCTGACTCAGAGGTCTGCCTTCTCCTTGGCTATATCCCTTTCACGGAGAGAAGGCAAATGGTGGACAGGGGTGGGAGGCAGTCAACAACTGATCTTGAGCATTTATGTTACATGTACTGGAGTTTCCATACCAGTGAGTGACATGACAAGTGAGGGGCCTCCCTAAGACTCTCTGATAGGGTCATACTCTCTATTTCTCTGTGAGTCACATCCCAGCCTTTCCCCTTAATTCCTCACTCTGTCATCCGCCCAGTGCCCCATGTCATTCCCCCACTTCCCATTCATCCCTTTCCATAAGGCTGTTCTCCTTAAACAGCTGATGCTAGGAGGGGCTCTAGAATAAGCGTGCTGACTGTGCAGCGTGATTTTAGCCTGACCCTCACATTGCCCAGGACTTATCTGTGTCCCACTCACCTGAACATAAGAACTATTTCCTCCAAGTGTGAATGTGTCTTGCTGGCTAAGATGTCGCCCCCCCTCCAGTCTCCTAACCCAACATACCCTGTTTGGGGGAGGGCTACGCACAGACCGTTAGCACATGGTGATTTTGATGCTTTCTGTCACCACTGACCAGATAGATATTACTTGCACATTATTATTATTATTATTTTTGAATAGGAGACTCACTCTGTCGCCCAGGCTGGAGGGCAGTGGCATGCTCCCGGCCACCACAGACTCAACCTGCTGTGCTCAGGCGATATTTCCACCTCAGCCTTCCAAGTAGCTGGAACTATAGGCACATGTCACCACGTCCGGCTAATTTTTTTATTTATTGTAGAGATGGGGGTCTCACCAAGTTGCCCAGGCTGGTCTCAAACCCATGGGCTCAGGCAATCCTCTCACTTTGGCCTCCTGAAGTGCTGGGATTATAGGCATGAGCCACTGCACCCAGCCTGCCTCTTACATTTTGATGCAGTAGGTTTTCTTTCTGATTGGTATTTGCCAATAAGATGATGATTTGATAACTCACAATTCAGAAGACTATTCTCTCCTGGATTTTTAAAATTAGATTCTTAATTAGAAGAAATTCCATTAAAAACAAGAATTGAAGCCGGGCTTGGTGGCTCAGCCTGTAATCCCGCGCCTTTGGGAGGCTGAGGTGAGTGGATTGCCTGAACCCGCAGGTTCGAGACCCACCTGGGCAGCGAGACCTCATCTCTACAATAAATCAAAAAATCAGCTGGGCGTGGTAGCACATGCCTGTAATTCCGGCTACTCAGAAGGCTGAGGCGGAAGGATCGCCGGAGCCCAGCAGGCGAGGCTGCGGTGGCCGGGAGCGGCCACTGCACTCCAGTCTGGGTGACAGAGTGAGACTCCAACTCAAACAAAAAAAAACCAACAAGAATTGAGTGCTTGCCTCAGCAGCACGCATACTAAAATTGGAACAATATAGAGATTAACATGGCCCCCATCCAAGGATGACACACAAATTTATGAAGTGTTCCACATTAAAAAAAAAAAACGAAAAAAACAGGAGTTGAATTTTGGAGTGTGTGTGTGTGTGTGTGTGTGTGTGTGTGTGTGTGTGTGTGTGTGTAAAGGTAGAGGGGAGCTTATCGAATAAAAAGAATGAGAGAACAAGTTACCCATAATTCATCTGACTCTACTGCATGTTGGTTGGAGTCCTTGCTTTCTAAAAGTATCTGAATTCCCCTCGGATCTGATGTTTTGTGTGTTGTGTATTTTGAGCCACTGCTATGATAACACAAACACTGAGATTGTAAGTGGAGGAACAGGATCCTCCTTTCCACCCCCAATGCAAGTGAGCCTGGGAAAGAAGCACCAAAGGTTCATCCCCGGAGTGCTGAGAATCAAGAATGCACCAGGTGGCCATGTCCACAGGGGACCCTAACGGCCAGATGGGAAGACGCACTTGAGCTTTCTCAAGGGCCAACACTCACCACTTCCTTCCCCAAAGCAATCAGAACCCACGCAATCAGAATAGCTGAAATCACAGATGAGGCAGGCAAACAAACAACAACATGGAAAGCTGGTCACGGGGCCAGTCCTGGCGTCTCCCCACACTCACCACTGGCATCTACCCACATTCGTCACTGCTCTCCAGTTCCCAGGGGGCCACCTTCACAGGAAGCCGGGTGCTAGTGAGGTGACCTTTGGCACTGATCTCTGTTCTGAGCCCTGAGAGCCCCTTACCGTCCAGCCACTTGAGCGAGGTCATATTCAGGTAGTAAAGCGTGAAGTCGCTGCCCTCCAGGGTATAGTGATCGAGTTGTGTGTAGTGGTAGTGAGGGTCGAAGCTGGTAATGTAGTCATGCAGGGGTGTGAGGGCCAATGCCAGCCCCACCCATAGACCGGAGCCCAGGAGGAGCCCCCAGGGAGAGAACATGACCCTGCTTGAGTGGCGAGGTCACCCCTCAGGCTAGCACAGCTTGAGGAGGCTGGGTGAGGAGGCTGAGCCACGCCACACTGCCTCTCCAGAGTCTGTGCTTCTCTATATTTAAGACTCTCTGAGTCACACTGTTATTTGAATAACACTGAAAACATGTTTTTGTATTTGCTCACCAACTGTAGTGTACTGATGCAGGTAACAACCTGCTGGCGGGTGTCTGTTGTTGAACTTGGAAGGTTTAGGAAGAGACAAGGTTTATGAGTTCCATGTGCATTTGCCTGTTCCAGCTGCCCTGAGGCTGCCCCAGGCTTGTGGCCCCGGAACACGGTTGCTCATGGTTCATAGGCTGCCACATTCCTCTTGATGGGGACAACTTGAGGGAGAATGCAGAAAACAGCCTTAGAGATTCAAGTCTTGTAGACAGTACATGGCTTCTGGGTCTAATAGACCCAGTCAACATTCCCCTCCAGACAACATTTGCTGAATGAATGAGTGATGAAGGGGTTTGACAGGAGTCACCAGGAATAACTCTATGCAAAATCACTACACAAGAAAAAAAAGGAAAATCAAAACGAAAGCATTTAAGATTCTCCCTCCCAAATCAGCCATGAAGCAGCAGAACGCTGTAATTCAATCCTTTAGACTAATTAAATATCCTACAACAAGCCCTAGGAGATATATCAAAAGAAACTGCTAGAATCAGAAATTTAAAACCTAAGAATGGAAATGACAAATTAAATGAAAGAGAGTGTTTCAAAACTGGTGATCAGGGCTGGGTGAGGTAACCCGCACCTGTGATCCCACCACTTTAGGAGGCCGAGGTGGAAGGATCACTTGAGACCAGGAGTTTGAGACCGGCCTGGGCAATGTTGCAAGACCCCATTTCTACAAAAAATTAAAATGATAGCCAGGTGTGGTAGTGTATAACTATAGTCATAGCTACTTGGGAGGCTGAGGTGGGAGGATCACTTGAGCCCAGGAGGTTGAGGCTGTAGTGAGCCATGATTGAACCACTGCACTCCAGACAAAGTGAGACTTTATCTAAAAAAAAAAAAAAAAAGGAAGGAAGAAAGAAAGAAAAAAAAAAGGAAATTGAAAAAAAAAACACAACAGGTGGTCAGGGGAAAGGTATATGGGAATTCTCTGTATTAATCCAATTTTTATGCATGCTTGAAAATATCTTGAAAGAACATATTTTAGAAGTGTTAAAGATGTTTTTGTGAATGGAATCATGGGCTGAGAGGGACACCTCTCTGGGTACCAGTGAGGGGGCATCCCAGCCCAGGAGCTGCAGAGAGAGGACAGCCCAGGTGGAACCATGAAAGACAGGCCATGGGAGGTCCAACATGGGGAGGTGACAGGGACTGAGCCTTGACCATGATGTTACTGGGACAGTCAGCAAGGCCAATGCCAAGTTACAGTAAACAGCCACGGGGTTTGGCCACTCCAGGCAGGAGGAGCGCAAACAAGAGAAACCATTGTAGACCTTGGCCAGGGAGCTCGTCGCAGGTTCCTGACTATGAAAACATCTGCCTCCAAGAGGCATCACAGGCTTGCTTAACCTAAGGAAGTAATATATGAGTACCCAGCACATAGCAAGACATCAGTAAATTATAGTCATGATTTCTTACATGAAATGCCAGAGGAATGAGGGGCACTGTACTTAGCAGCATGGTGGCCGACAGCCATTTATCCAATAAATACTTAGTGATCATGATGGCAAGGAAAACGAGAGCATAAACGTTGATTTCAGGGTTCGTGTGTCATAGGAGACGAGTTATGCTGCCTGCAGTTTGGTTGGCTTGTGCACAAAGGTGACGCAATGATACCTAGATCCAGCAGGTGTTTAACAAAAAGTGCTGCAGTCGCCTAAACAAGGATGGGCAAGAGAGTTCAGCGAACAGGTAGTATGTTGTCAGTGGAGAGAACTGAAGATTTAGAAGAGAGGGGTTTTAATGCCAAAAAAATCGACTCCTTCTTTGTCTCTTTCACCTTACGACTTCAGACCACTTCCATCCTTGCAAATATAAACCACTCGAAGAGTTAAAATAAACAATTAACACAGAATCATATGCTCCTGAGTTGCAAGAAATAGGTTATGAGAAATCATTCACATGATCCTGTCTGGCATGCAGTGACCTGTGGTTTATTGTCATTTATTCAACAGACTTTTCCTGAGGGCCATAGAGGTGAACCAAAAGTCCCATTCTCACGGAGCTAACCATCTCTTTTCACGGTCAAAATGACCATATCAGCATACCCTTCATGAAGGTGGATGCAAAAAATTGTTAACAAAATATTAACAAATTGAATTCAGCAATGTATTTTTAAAAATCAGGCCAGGCATGGTGGCTCATACCTATAATCCCAGGGCTTTAGGAGGCTGAAGTGGGAGGATTGCTTGAGCCCAGGAGATTGAGATCAGCCTGGGCAACATACCAAGACTTCTTCTCTACAAAAGATAAAAAAATTAGCTGGGCCTGGTGATGCATGCCTGTAGTCTCAACTATTAGGAGGCTGAGGAGGAAGGATCGCCTGAATCCAGGAGGTTGAGGCTGCAGCGAGCTATGATCATGCCACTGTACACTAGTCTGGGAGACAGAATGAGATTCTGACTTAAAAAAAAAAAAATCATGACCAAGTGAGTTGTATCTCAGGAATGCAAAGTTTATTTACCACTAAGAAAATAATTTGGTGTAATTCACCATATTAATGCACTAAAGAAAAAGCACATGAACAGCTGCATCTATGCAGAAAAGTCATTTGACAAAATTCAACACCCATTCGTGATTTAAACTCCCAGAAAACTGGTAAGATATATAAGCATCTTCATCCTGATAAAGTGCATCTCTGAAAAACCAACAGCTATCATCAAACCTACTGATAAAAAACTGAATGCATTTCCCCCTAAGATCAGGAACGAGGCAAAGGTGCTCATTCTCACCATTTCTATTCAGAATTATACTAGCAGTTCTAACCAGTGGAATAAGGGAAGAAAAAGAAATAAAAGATATACATAATGAAGTAAAAAGAAAGAAAAAAATAAAACATTTTATTTGCAGATGACATGATCATCAATGTAGAAAATCTCAAGGAATATACAAAAACCATTAGAACTAATAAATGAGTTTAACAAGGTTGCAAAAATCAAAGTCAATTAAAATGCCACTGTGGCTGGGTGAAGTTGTTCACACATGTAATCCCAGCACTTTGGGAGGCTGGAGTGAGGAACGCTTGAGGTCATTAGTTTGAGACCAGCCTGGGCAACGTAGCAAGACTCCATCACTATAAAATAAAAATAAAAAAATTAAGCAGATGTAGTGGTGTACACATGTAGTCCTAGCTACTTGGGAGGTTGAGGAAGGAGGATCGCTTGAGCCCAGGAGTTCAAGGCTGCAGTGAGCTATGATCATACCACTGCACTTCAGCCTGGGTGACAGAGCATGACCCTGTGAAGAAGGAAAGAGAGAGAAAGAGAGAGAGAGAGAGAGAGAGAGAGAGAGAGAGAAGGAGGGAGGGAGGGAATAAAATAGTCCTAATAATATACTTTATTTAAAGCATATTATTAGGTGTTATCCTTTCAAGGTATTATCATTTCAGCAAAAGTCAATTGTGTATGTATACACTAGCAACAAACAACTAGATATTAAACTTTACAAGTAATCGTATTTATAATAGCATCATAATGATAAACTTAGAACAAATTTAACAAAATATACGCAAGATATATAAAGTTAAAACTATAAAACATTGTTGAGAGAAATTAAAGAAGACCTAAATAAATTTTTAAAATGCCATGTTTATGAATTGGAAGATGGAGTATTAAGATGTCAATTCTCCCATGACTGACACAGATCCAATATATTCCCAATAAAAATTCCATCAAGCATTTTTACAGAAAATGATTTGTGAAATCAAAAAAGATATATGATGTATGGAGTAGGAAAAGACCTAAGACTGACTAAGCAATTTTGAAAAAGAACAAAGTTTTTTGGAGCACTTTTTACTATCTGACTGTAAAACTTACTATAAAGCTACAGTAATCAAGGCAGTGAGGTATTGGCATAAGAATAGACACAGATCAATGAGACAGAACAGAAATTCCAGAAATAAATACCCATATATGGTCAATTAATTTTAGGAAGAGTTGACAATGTAATTCAGTGAGGTAAAGGTGGCTTTTTTAAGAAATATTACTGGAACAACCAGATATTCATATGGGAAAAAATGAACTTTAACCCTTACCTCACACCATATACAAAAATTAACTCCAAACGGATCATACACTTAAATGTAAGCATTAACTCTATAAAGCTTCTAGGAGCAGAAAATGTTTATGATCTTGGGTTAGGCAAAGATTTCTTAAATGAAAAATAGAAAAAAGTAGAAAAAAACTTGCCCTTCAAGACACTATTTAAAAGTTAGGCCAGTCTTGGTGGTTCAGTCTATAATCCCAGACCAGCCCAGGCAACTTGGTGAGATCTTTTCTCTACAATAAATAAAAAATTAGCTTGGCGTGGTAGCACATGCCTGTAGTTCCAGCTACTTGACAGGGGCACACTACTTGAGGCAGAAGGATTGCTGGAGCCCAGCAAGTCAATGCTGGGGTGGCCATAAGTATGTCACTGCACTCTAGCCTGGGCCATGGAGTGAGACTCCAACTCAAAAGAAAAAAAAAGTTAGAAAGCAAGACACAGCTGGGCTCGGTGGCTCAGCCTGTAATCCCGCGCTTTGGGAGGCTGAGGTGAGTGGATTGCCTGAGCCTGCGGGTTCGAGACCCGCCTGGGCAACTTGGCGAGACCTCATCTCTACAATAAATCAAAAAAATTAGCCGGGCGTGGTAGCGCGCGCCTGAAGTTCCAGCTACTTGGAAGGCTGAGGCGGAAGGATTGCTGGAGCCCCGCAGGTCGAGGCCGTGGTGGCCGGGAGCGGCCACTGCACTCTAGTCTGGGCGACAGAGTGAGACTCCAACTGAAAAAAAAAAAAAAAAAAAAGCAAGACACAGACCACAGACTAGGAAAACATATTTGCCTGGGTTATATAGAAAACACAACTCAATAGCAAGAAAACAACCAGATTTTTTTAAGTTGGAAGAATGACTTGAACAGACACTTCAGCAAAAAAGAAATACATGTAACAAAGGATCACATAAAAAAATGCCCAATACCATTAGTCATTAGAAAAACGCAAATTAAAATCACTATGAGATACTCTTACACACTCACTAAAATAGCTAAGAGTAAAAAGAATGATTATAGCAAACCTCAGTGAGGCTGTGAAGCAACTAAGACCCTTGGACATGGCTGCTGGGGGCATAAACAACAGTCAGTTTGCAGACAGCCTGGCTGCCTCATGGAAGCATAACCTCATTATATGATCCAGCAATCCTCCTAGGTATGACTGGCTCAAGAGAAATGAAAACATACGTCCACACAAGGATTTATATGTGCACATTCATAGCAATTAGTTCATAATAGGCAAAAATGGAATGAGTGGGTCAACAAGGAGATACCCCTCAGCATAAGCACACGTGAGCCCCGGATACGTGCAGCAACTCGGATTGTCTCAAGGCAGCGTGCTCAGTGAAAGACCGCACAGAGTAGCACCCACAGAACCTTGTGCTGAGAACGAGGGTTGGGTTGCCAAAGATGTTTTCTCAATGTTCTGGTTCTTTCTCTGTGACCCTGCACCTCAGAGAGGGCTCTTTAGTCCCTGCCCCAGCATGGACAGATTTCACTGGGCACTTTCTAGACCGGCCTGGGGTGTAGGGGAGGGGCCGGGGGGTTGGCCATTCTCTTTGGGGGGCTTACACCCTGTGTCCCTGAATCTCAAGGCAGATCTTTCTCAATGGTCCTGCCCCTTCCCAGTTGTAGAGGGTCTCTAATGGTTTCCCCTCTCAACAGGGGCATAGGGTTTTTATCAGTCGCCTTCCCCCAGCTACAGTGGGTCTTCACCTGTGTCTTGGGGGACAAAGGCTTTGTTATTCTTCCTTCGGTGGCTTCAGGTTTTTGTTCTTTGGGGAAAGCTGGGGAGAAGGGTGATTGTGGGCTTTGAGCCTTTTTTACTGAAGGGGCTCCTGCCAGTCCCCAGGCTATCCCACCAGGGAGGCCTGCTCTGTCCTCCCATCCTGCCCCGCCCCTTCCTGGGAGTACATAGGAGGTCTAGGAGAGGTGCTGCAGGGGGTGCAAGTTCCCTGTGTCCACAGGTCCCAGAGAGTCCTTCCTCTGTGGCCAGCCCACGTCAGCCCTGAGCTATCTGTCAAGAGTCCTGGCCGAAGTCACCCTACCCACTTGGACAGTGGCCTATCTTCCTCCCAGCTTGGTTCCAGGCGACCAGGTATTCAAGACCTGCAAGATCAACTCTCTGATGGACTTGGGACAATTCTGCGGTTAACCTAGATCTTTCTTGTAGTTATGGTGGGAGTCTTGCTCTTTCTAGCTTTCATGGAAGCCAGAATAGCTATTTTATTTATTTTTAGAAATTAAAGGAAAATGTGATGAAACGATAATAATTGAAGATTCTCGGTAGCAGGACAAAGGTTTTTTTGTATTGTGCTGTGTGCTTTCCCATATTTTAAAAATTCCAAATAATAAATACAGTGGGGTAGGCAGAAAAATAGTCCCCAAAGGTATCCACATCCTAATTTCTGGAACCAGTGAAGATGTCATGCGACGTAGCAAGAGGGAATTGAAGCCGCAGATGGAATTAAGGCAGACCTAATGACCTGACCTTGAAATAGGGAAGTCAGGAAGGCAATGAAACCCAATGAAATCACAAGGGTCATAGAAAAGGAAGAGGGAGGTAGACGAGTCAGAGTGAAAGAGAGATCCGAAGATACTACTGTCCCTGCAGTGTCTAGAGATGCTGGCATTGAAGGTGGAGGAAGGGGCCAGGAGCCAAGGAATGCAGGCGGACTTCCAATGGTGGAAAAGAGAAGGAAACGGATTCTCTCCCGGAGCCTCCAGAAGGAACACAGCCCGGATGACTCCTTGATTTTAGCCCAGTGGGACTCATTTTGGACTTCTGCTCTCCAGAACTGTAAGAAAATAAATGTGTGGGTTTTTAAGCCACTAAGATCATGGTAATGTGTTATAGTAGCCCCAGGAAACTCACACATATGATAGGATAGAAAGAGGGCTATTGTTTAATTATCCATACCAACATTCTTGCATCTGTGGACTGTCTGGACCCAATCTTTGAATCACAAGCTGGAAGTAAAGGTACAAGCAGTGATTACTTGGGAAGCGTACCAAGATCAATTACACAATACACAGAACCTGCATCTGCAGGTAACTACCTCTTTCTTGTTGACCTTGAGTCTGCACCTACCTATGGATGTGCAAGGGTTCTATATTTGAGGTTTGGGTTCTGTTTTTCTCCAAGAAATGCTTAGAGACCTGGATTACAAAATTGCTGGCTTACATTCCACGGCAGAGACAAGTCCATGGAAAGTCACCCGCGCCATGGCACACCTTCTACCTTCCTTCCTGAGGCTCCTCAGCCTCTGGTCCACTGTGCCCCTGTCTTTCAGGGAGGTGCCTCCTCAAGTCTCCATTCACACTCACAAAGCCTGGACCGAGGATTGGTTTGTCAGCACCTTGAGGGAGGCCCATACGTGATGCATAACGTCGCAGTCACTGACGGTGCCCGCACAAGGTGAGAACCAAGGGAAGGCCTCCACCCCTTTCCTGCAGTCTTCAACAAAGTGCACCAGATGCCATTGAGCAGACATGCAAAAGTCACCCTCAGATGAGTGACTGGACAAGGTGGTATGCAACATTTAGAAAGTTGTACAGGTATGGGGGGGCGCCACTCTAAGGTGTCTTCAGTCATAAATGGGCAAATAACTCACAGGTGTTCGTGGATTGGGTTCAATGTGAGTTAACAGCCTCACACAAGTGCCTGGAAAATGCTCATACCAACCTGGGCACGCTGCAGCGTAACCAAGCTGAAGGAAGCAGGAAGCAGGAAGCCGGAGTTCTGTGCACCCCGAATACCTTCACTAAGGTTGACTCAGCAGATTCCTCCTCCAGCAGCCCTCTTGATGTCTTTCTTTGCCGTCTAGCCCCAACTTAGGATGAAAGCCCTGGGGTGGGCTCCCGAGGCCCCCTTCAAGTCCCAAATGTGGCAATCATCCTATGGCACGCTCTTGCCAGTCTGTGTGTGCGGCAGACAGCACCCATGAGCTCTCCAAAGGCCGCCTTTTATCTCTGCATTCACAGGGCAAGTATGGGGAAGAATGGGGTTGAGTGAAAAGATATGAGAGCGCTTTGAAGAATTAGTAAGTGCTCACCTGACTGGGAGATGGGGTGGGTGGGTCCCAGGAGAAGGAGAGAGCAGGGCAAAGGCCAGCATTCAAGGTCCCCGCAGACCCGTCGGGCTGGGGGCAGGACAGCCAAAAGAGACCCCGGCCTGGTAGGCGTCATGTCCCCCTCTAAGGAGTTTGGGGACTAGTTACCCCATTGCTGGGGAAGCACTTAGAGAGGCTTCAAGGAGGCGGCTGGTGGAACACAATCACATTATCTGATGTGAACACTGAAAAGAACGTTCTAGACAATGCGAGAATGGATGGAGGAATACCAGCATGGAGCCTGTCATGGCCACCAGGCAAGAGAGAGATGTCTCTTGGGAGATGTTTGCAGGTTGTTAGTGACTTTTCAGGCACCGGGGGACAAGGGTACATAAGAACACCTCAAGTTCTTGCCCGCTAGTCCTGACGCTGCTGCCATTGGACCTGATAAGCTGCAATAGCTCCAGGAATTACTTGTTAGCTGCCCAGACATTCAGGACATTTGAAACAGATCAAAAGGTGATGTAAACTTAACGGTTTCTACATCTGTGGTGGAGAAATTTGGACATAGTGGAAACAGCGTGGGTTTGGGGATCCAACTGGCCTGGGATCCAGTTCTGACTTTCCTGTTTCGGCAAGTCCTTGGATACGTTTTTAATTTTCTCTGAGCTTCAATTTCCTCATCTCTATCATTCCTTCATGAAATTATCACTCATTCCACAAAGATGCACTGTCTACCAGAAACTGTTCTTTTTCTCTTTTTAAGTTGGAATCTCACTCTGTCACCCAGGCTGGAGTTCATTGGCACGATCACAGCTCACCACAGCCTCAACCTCCTGGGCTCAGGTGATCCTTCCGCCTCAGCCACCTGCGTAGGTGTGCACCACCACATCTGGCTAATTTTTTTATTTTTTATAGAGACAAGGTCTCACTATGTTGCCCAGGCTGGTCTCGAACTCCTGAGCTCAAGCAATCCTCTCGCCTTAGCCTCCCAAAGTGCTGGAATCATAGACATGAACCACTGTGCCCAACCTAGGTACTGAAGTATAGGGAATATAGGTCTGAAAACAAAACTCCTGCCCTCACTGATTTTACTTTTTGGGGGCAGGGAGACAGATGACACACTGATGAACAAGTCATGCATGATTCCAGGGGAGTTGGGTGGGCTGGGGATGGCAGTGATTATGATGACAAGATGTAGCAGCGGGATTCCTCCCTCAAGAGTTACTGTGAGGACTGACTGAGTTAGAAAATGTGTGTTGGAGGGCTGGCTAGCGTCCGACATATCATGACATACCATCCTGCACAACCTTGGTGAGACAGCTTGGCTCCTTTCAAGTATTAACAGTGACACTGTAGGAGCTAAACCTCAGCCAGACTTTGCAAGGAGACTCAAAAGGAGAAAAGAAAAAGAAGGCATTGTTCAGAATAATTATTGCTCAAAGCAGTCCCTGAGGTGTGGTGATAACTTACAGGTCATATTTGGCAAGAGTCCTCTGTGTCTCAGTTTACTTTAAAGGTAAATAGACTTCCAAATTAACCTACCTTGAATAGGTCTTATGATTTGTGGTGACATCCTACCCCTGAGTAAAGAATCTTCTTGTGAGTTCTTCAAACCGTTGACATACTGATTAATACAAGGACCCCCCCCCAGACTGGAATTTACTTATAAAAAATTGTGTACTTATTCTTACATGTACAAACTTCAGTCCCCTCCAAAGAACTCTCCATTTGATGCAATATACCTATCAAGACACTTTTTCCACTGCTCAAAAGGGTTTTTCAACTCACCAGTTTTGATGCCTTTTACGGCCTGCCATTTTTGTTTCACCTCTTCCATATTGGCAAAACATTTCCCTTTGAGGACTTTTGTCATTCAGGGAAACAAACAAACAAAAAATGTCACTCGGGGTGAGATCAGGTGAATAGCGAGGGTGGAGCACAGGGGTCATTGGTCTAAAACTGCAGAACACTCAGGGCGATGTGGGCTGGTACACTCGTAAATCACCCATCATGAAATGGACAAATGAACTGAAAAAATCATAAAATAATAATAACAATAATGAACTGAAGCCAAATGCAGCTTCTCACAATGATAGCTGGTACACTGATGCCGGTGGGTTTCTAGAACACTTACCTAGTCAGGGAAGTCTGTACTACAAGGTGCCTGCCCTCCAAAAGATAATTCCACTTTTGGGTCCCTCCCCTCCTGTACTTAACCTACTGACACTGAAAAGGACACTGATTCATTTCTGATTCCTGAAGTTTTACAGATGATCTTTCATGTGGATATTTTAGCCCATATGTTGTCATGTGTAGCCAATGACTGTAACCTCTGTATTGTGCCCTCCAATGAAAAGCACAGTTCTGGTGTGAGGAGTCCCCTCTCTTCTAAAGTTTCCCATGAAAGCATTTCCGACTTGGAGCAAACTCTGGAGCACGCCCATCTGTTGGTGTGTTTCCCCAGTTCATGCTCACAATTGACTCCCAATACACCTTGATCAAGTTATATCTGCCTCAATAGCCTTAATTTCAGTTGACAGTGGGCTATATAGTGGGGGCAGCTGGTGGCACATTTGGGGTGGTGTCAGGTGTTAACATGAAGATGAACCTCTAGCCTGTTCCTCTGGCTAGGATAGCCAATACTGTGTTGAATAGAAGTGGTGGAGCTGGCATTCTTGTCTTGTTCCTGATCTTAGAGGAAAGCTTTCAGTCTTTCATGACAAAGTGTGATATTTGCTGTGGGTTTTTCATAGATGGCCATTATTGTGCCGAGAAGGTTTCCTTCTGTTCCTAATCTGTTGAGCATTTTTGTCATGAAATGGTGTTAGATTCTGTCAAATGTTTTTCCTGCATTGATTGAGATGTACATGTGGTTTTTTTCCGTCATTCTGTGCTGGGGTGGATCACAGTGGGATTTTGGGGTGGATCACAGTGGGATTTTAGGCCATGCCCTCCCCCGGAAGCTCCTCCCATCCGCTGTCTTCTTGGGTCTTGGGCCCCAAGCCTCTGCCTCTCTTTTTCTGACTCCACACACGTTTGCCAGCCCTCTTTCCTCTCTTTTTCCTGCACCTGACCTCCTGGTTTGTGCAGTTTCTTCCCTCTTTGCCAAACCCTTCTCTAGTCTCTTCCATCTCTCTCCTTTAACTGCTCAAACTATTAATAGATCGATGGAATACAGTTTTATCTTATTTTTAAAATTTTTTTATTTCAAAGATGTGGAGCTCAGTTTAGGGTTAGGTATACAAATGTTCATTATGCAGGTACCCCCACCCACCCCTCCCCGGCAGTTTCCCACTACTGCCAATCCCTTTCTTATAGTGGAATACAGTTTTATAATGACAGTTCCCTATTTCTTATTTTCAAAATTACTAAATCAAATTGCTTTCTGCCTTATCTCCAGCCTCTAGCTGATGAGGGCTCCAGGCCTTCTTGTATTTGAAAATGCACTCCTGTCTTGTTTCTGCAGTCTGAGGGTCCACGATTCAGCTGCACACATGTTCTTGGAAAGCTGATGGGAACCAATAGAGGACGACCAGGGAGAAAGCCCGACACTGAGACCCTAGTGCTCATCTAAGGCCAAGTCGCATGTCTGATCAGGAGCCAAAAGGAGACATGAGCTTCTGCTCACCTTGAACTGCTGGTAGCCTCCAGCTCGTGAGGGCGAGGGGACAGCCCTCTGTAGAGGTTAAGCTGTACAGACTCGGAACACACTGACTGGCTCACCAACCAGATGTGAGAACTGGGGCAAATCAGTTGCCCATCTATAAAATGGAGCTAAGAGTAGAACACATTGTGAGGAGTAAATTCACATAAAGCATTGACAGCAGTACTGAACACATAATGAGCTCTATCTAAAAGCTTGCTGTGATAGTACGAAATATATATTTGGTCTTCATCCTGGTTCCTGACTCCAGAGTGTTAAGAGTGTCTTTTGTTTGATAATGAGAGGACTGGTAGCTGGGGAAAGACCAGGGCAGGATTAGAAGTTTGGGTCATTCAGTAGTACCCATCAAGCTCTGGGAGGAGGAGGGTGGAGGTTGAGTTGGTCACCTGTGGTCAGTGATTTAACCAGTCATGCCTACATAATGAAACCTCCATGTATACCCCAAAGGACAGAGTCCTGTAAGCTTCCAGGTAGTTGAACAGGGGAGGCTCCTGGAGGGGACACGCCCCTGAGGGGCATGGAATCTCTACCTCTTTTCTCCTATACCTCACCCTATGCACCTCTTCTACTTGGCTGTTCATCTCTATGCTTTGTAATATCCTTTATGATAAATCGGTAAATGTGTCTCCCTGAGTTCTATGAGTTGCTCTTGCAAATTAATGAAAGCTGAGTAGGGGGTCATGGAAACCCCACTTTATTGCCAGCCAGTTAGACGTTCCAGAAACCTAAACTTGCTACTAGCACCTGGAGTGGGGGTAGTGTTGGAGACTGATCCTTCAGCCTGTGAGATCTGACGCCACCTCACAGATCAGTAATGTCAGAATTGACCTGGAGGACACCCCACTAGTGTCTGCTGGGTAATCGTCTGCCAGAGGATTGCTTGGCTGGGGGTGATCCCCACACACTTCTCGGTGACCAGTGGTCACAAATATTGAGTGGTGAATTGAGTAAATTGAGTAGGAAAAACATTTGTTTTTTTCTATATCCTTTCACTGTCATTATGACAATAAAGAGAACGAGCTTGGGGGTGGAATTGGCAGTAGTGGGAATCTTGGGGGGGAGAGATGAAACGACACACCTCATCAACAGGATACATGCATAACGAACATTTGTATACCTAACCCTGAATTGTACCCCACATCTTTAAAATAAAAATAATAAAATAATTTACTACTAAAAAAAAGAGGGAGAGAGAGAATGAGCAGCCATTCCAGTGGCATCATTAAAGCAGAGAAGAGAGCCATGTGTCTGTACACATGTTCTGTAGGTGGTGAGCCGTTGCACAGGGGTTTAAAGATACGTATTCTTTTTTGGGGGGTGGTTGGAGTCTCACTTTGCTGCCCAGGCTGGAGTGCAGTGGCACACTCACAGTCACCAGAGTCGACCCACTGGGCTCCGGCGATCCTTCCGCCTCAGCCTTCCAAGTAGCCAGAACTATAGGCGCGCGCTACCATGCCCGGCTAATTTTTGATTTATTGTAGAGACGAGGTCTTGCCAAGTTGCCCGGGTGGGTCTCAAACCCACGGGCTCAGGTAATCCACTAGCTTTGGCCTTGCAAAGTGCTAGGATGACAGTCTGAGCCACTGAGCCCGGCCTAAAGATATGCATTCTATAAGTAGGTATCAGCCATATAGGGAACAGAGCAAAAAGCAAACGTCACATAAAAAGCAACAGAAGACTTTCCAGGTTCCCAGTACATAAAGGTGCTTGGGTTACATCAGCTCAGACTTAAGGGGTCTGATCTGGAACCCCTTAAGAGCACAGGACTGTGAGAACCCTCTGATATGGCACTCAGGGCCTTCTGTTATAAGGATTAAGTGTCGTTTTCTGGGTAGACTCTCTGTAGTTTAGATTCACAGGGGGCTCATGGCTCGCAAATTTGAAAACTAGCTCCTGGAGGTTCTGGGCGAAACTGATACACACACTTTTGCCAGATGTGGACCTTTCCCTGCAAAGAAATCACAGCTTAACACATCAGGAGGGGTGCTGTAACAAGAATAGAGTTTCAAAAGGGGGTGGCATTTAGAAAACAAACAAGACACAGCACTGGTTCCTAGAAAGCAAAATGGTTAGCAGCGCTTCAAAGACACAGGGTGCGAGGCCTTTGGGAAAGGGGCTGACCCCAGGAATGAAGACAGCAGGAAAGGGGAAAGCAGCATGCAGGACCTGGCGCTGCTGTGTGTTTCCGGCAGCACAGCGAGGTCCCTGATGGAAGAGCCACCCGTGCTGGAGGCCCTGTGTCTCTGCACTCCACCAGTAGAGGTGACATTGTCAGAGAGATCCTGAGCAAACAGGTTTGTCCAGTGGGGTGCTGAGAAGTAAAGCAGAAAAGGTGAACTGCTGTTTCCCAGGGACTCGGGCTCTTATTCACAATACCGGGAAGTCACCCACACCAGTATCTGCCTTAACCAGGGTCCCAGCACCTTCCTGGGAGTGGGCAGTGTCACACAGTCTCGCCGGGCTTCTCTTCCAGGGTCACTTCCTACTGATGGCTAGGGAAGATGGCTTTTCATGTGTCCCTTGACTCCAAAGGGCACATCAGCGTCCAGCTCCCATGAATGGCAAAGGTTGAAGGCCACCGTGATGACCCGTGGCGTGAAAGCTGAGGTTGGCCCTGGCAGAGGCTGGTGCTCAGGACCAGCCCCTGGAGGCTGGAGGTAGCAGAGCATGGCCCATTGGGAGCAGGTTCCCACCAGGAAGCACAGAAGGGCTCCCGAGGAAAGCCGGTCACATCCAGGCCTCTGAAAAGTTCACAGAACGGCTCTGCTTGGGGTTCTCAGAATCATTTTTATGACAATGAAACAAACTGTGACCTTATTTTGCATCATCTGTAACCCATCTATTCCTGTAAGAAAAGCCATCTGCTGGCAGACTGAATGGTGTTTCAGGTGTTCCACCAAATCACCACTGAGTCAGGGCTTCCAGCAAGCGCTGAGAAGGCAGAGTAGAGACAGATTTGAAACTGTGATAAATGCTCCTAGGCATCTCGGGGAGGGATCACTAGCCCGGCCTAACCGTCTCAGTAAGTTCAACCCACAGCAGAAGCAGCTCCGAGTTCAGTCTGTATTCCAGTCCCTGCGGCTGTCCCAGGCTGCCTGTCTGCCCTAACAGAGTTGGAGCCAGAAACAATGAGTCATTATAGATGCCAAACCTCATAACCAACCCCAGAAAAATCACCTGGTATCTACTCCGTGTCATATATTCCCCAGTAAATTGTTCCAATTTTCTTTTCAAATAGAGAAAACTGCATAACTTCTTAATGACACAAAAGCAAGTGTCTAATGGGCCCAATATCAGACCAATTATTCCAGCAACTGGTGAAAATTTTTGTCCTTTTTTCATTAATTTATTTTTAAGTGAGTTTATAAATTCAGACTTATATGATGATGATAAAACAGGATCAAAGGGTCAAAATGTGATTAAAAGGACAAAACACAGGCTACATGCTATGAAACTAGGACTCTATGATGTTCTGGAAAAGGCAAAACTAGAGACAGTAATAAGATCGGTGACTATCAGGGGTTGGGGAGGGAGGATGAATAGGTGAAACACAGGGGGCTTTCAGGGTAATGAGACTACCCTGTATGAGACTGTGAGGGTGGACACATGTCATCATATA
This sequence comes from Carlito syrichta, assembly GCF_000164805.1. Taxonomy (NCBI): domain Eukaryota; kingdom Metazoa; phylum Chordata; class Mammalia; order Primates; family Tarsiidae; genus Carlito; species Carlito syrichta. The sequence goes on along the minus strand of NW_007257477.1, from coordinate 1,176,967 downwards.
TTTGCCTAAAACCCACAGAATGCACAACACCAGAGTGAACCCGAGCGTTAACTACCGAATCTGGGTGATAATAATATCCCAGTACAGGTTCATGGATTGTAACACATGGATCCTCTGGTGGGGGGTGTTGATAGTGGGGAAAGCTGAGGGGGGAGGGCAGGGGTGCATGGAAACTCTCTGTACTTCCCACTTCATTTCTCCATGAACTGCTATAAAAAATAAAGTCTATTAAATTTTAAGGCCAGGCTCAGTGGCTCAGCCTGTAATCCCAGGACTTTGGGAGGCAGAGGCGAGTGGATTACCTGAGTTTGTGGGTTCAGGACCAGCCCGGGCAACTTGGCGAGACCTCATCTCCACAGTAAAAACATTAGCCAGGCGTGGTAGCGTGCGGCTATAGTTCCAGCTACTTGTAAGGCTGAGGCAGAAGGATCGCCAGAGCCCAGCAGGTTGATGCTGGGGTGGCCGTGAGTGTGCCACTGCAATCCTGGGTGACAGAGGGAGACTTCAACTCAAAAAAAAAAAAATTTAAAAAGGTGGGGGAGCATGTGAGGAGGAACCTCTGCTTTTGGGCCTCCTGGAAGCCAACATGCAGAGCGAGACAATCAGGGACTGGAAGCAGGTATGAGAAAGGAAGAAGCATGCCAGCCCCGTGGGATACAGGTACCTGAAACCTCGGACTAAACCCCCCATAGGCAGCCTCTGTGGAGGGGAAGGAATGACCACATGCACGAACTTCCGTGGCATATGTTGAAGTGAAAGGTGTGTGAGTGTGAAAATACTGCAGAGTAACTCAGTGAATGTCATTCTGCAAGGAACAAAAGAGACGAGGCTCCCACCTGCAACGCCGCTAGGGTTGCCTAGTCCCTGAACCCAGGATACCTGAAACTTTGGCCATCCTGAATGGGTCATTTTGGTTACATTACGCCGGCTTTTGCGAGGAGCTGGGAGCAGACAGCTGGTGATGGTAGGGGCTGAACTGGAGCGGGCTCAGGACACTAGCCTAGCAGGCTGTAGGGCCAACACACAAGAAATGTGCTGTCCAGCCTGTGTGACCACTGAGTCCCTGAAGAGGTTGATTAAGATGTGCTCTAGCCGGGCTCAGTGGCTCAGCCTGTAATCCCGCGCTTTGGGAGGCTGAGATGAGTGAATTGCCTGAGCCCACGGGTTC